>NC_073377.1:158593515-158710824 GCF_028641065.1 Leucoraja erinaceus
CAATAACAACATTTAAAAAATATTCGAACAGGTACATGGATGGGAAAATTTTAGTTGGATATGGGCCAAACCTAGGCAAATGGGACAAGCATTTTGGGGCACCTTGCTCAGCTCAGACAAGTTGGGGTGTGGGACCTGTTTCCGTGCTTTATGACATAATGACTGTGACTTAAGGGATCCCTCTGAATTGTTGGCCTTCTGCAGGGAATTTGGAAGTTACATCTCGCCAAGTGAAAAATAAAAATAGATTTCCACTGATTTTTGATGACAGCTTAAACACACAGCCTGTATAATTTCTGTGCTTTGAGCTTTGCAGGGAACTTCACTGATTTTGAATCATTATCATTAGTTGCATTACTAATTAAAAAGCAAAATAAAACTGCAGATGGTGGAAGTCTAGATTAAAACCGAAAATGCTAAGAAGACCCAGCAGTTCAGGCAGCATCTACAGAGAAATAAATATAGTTAGTGTTTCAGGTCAACAACCCTTAATTAGAGATGCAGATGTTTGAAATTGGATAAATGAGAAAACAACTCATTATTTCATCTTCCCTTCAATTTCTTGACTCCCCACGTCTAAGGCAGGAAATAGATTAGCAATGAGTATCTATTATAAACCCACATTGTTTCCCAACTATCTCCACCATGCATCAAAATATTAACATGGTCCACGTCTGACTCTTCTTTATTCATTTTTTGGCTTCCATCTCAGAGAATCAATATCCTCCAAAGTCATAGATCAATGGTTCAATAGTATCACATGTACTTAGGTACAGTGAAATTCCTTTTTGTATACAGTTCAGTATAAAATCTTACTATCCCTAGGCGCAATCATACTTAAGTACAAGAATGTAAAGATAATAGCATACACTGAGGCAGTACATAAAGATGTGCTAGGCTTTGGGTACCATCTTGTATTCTTCAAATTCAGTTATTGAAAGCGTATATTCTTAATTCGGCCATGAAGGGAATCCAATAGCAATTGCGCCTGTACCTTTCCCACTGCATCCGATAAGAACTTAATTTTACTCTCGTTGCTCTGTCACGTCTACTCCGATGACAAGACTTTCTACACCAAAGATAGACACAAAATTCTGGAATAATTTAGCGGGTCAGACAGCATCTCTGGAGTAAAGGAATAGGTGACGTTTAGGGTTGAGATCCTTCTTCGGGTCTTGACCTGAAACGTCATCTAATCCTTTACTCCAGAGATGCTTTCTGACCCGCTGAGTTACTCGCCATTTTGTGTCTAACTGAGTTGGATGATCAGCCATGATCATATTGAATGGCGGTGCAGGCTCGAAGGGCCAAATGGCCTACTCCTGCACCTAATTTCTATGTTTCTATGTTTCTATCTTCCGTTTAAACCAGCATCTGCAGTTCCTTCCTACACAAACGTTCTACACCATTACATCTGAAATGTCTTCCTTTCGCTTTAACTGTGGCAACACATTTACCATAGCTGACAGGGCTTTTAACCATAATTTTGTATTTTCTGTGTCTCTGCTCTCACCCCTTCTCCTCCCAAGAATACAGTTCACCTCACTCTCACCTTCTAACCCATCATTCTCCACATTCAAAGGAACATCATCCATAATTTAAAACACTTCCAATGGGATTCAACCACCAAACACATGGCATCTTCAGCATCCTAAAGGGACCATGATTCATTGGTTTACACGTCCATCTCCACCAACTGCTTCCTTTCTCACGGCTCTTCCCTGAGCAATCGGAAAAGATGCAACACCTCCCAGTGAAGCAGCCATTCACTTGTACTTCTTCCAACACACAATATTTCATTCAGTGCCCACAGTGTAGTCTCCTCTGCAGTGGGGAGATTTGCGAACACCCACAAGGGTGTTTGCAAATGCAGAGGGTGATCTCGACTGCCTGTCACTTTAAATATCTATCCCACTCCTACTCTGCCCACTCAGGCTTTATAATATTATTCAATTTAAGCCCAAGCAAACTTGAGAAACATTGTTTTATGACCTTGGGCACGTTCTTATCCTTCCCCTGCCTTCCAAATTCACACTTCTCCTATCCTAATTCAATTCAATTTAAAAACTTTATTGGCATGATAAAAAAGCATAGTTATATTGCCAAAGTATAAAACATGACATACATGTTTAAAATGCATAAGTATAAATACAAGTATACAGTGCATGGATAGATATGTCCCTGTACATAAACTCGCAATAGGCCTATAGCCCTTTATTGATTGCTACACGTTCTTGCAGCTGGAAGCAGTACAACACAATAGCAAGTTTAGCAATTCAATATTAATTTCTTAGTGTTAGTTAATGTCAATTAGTGTGTGCGTACATATATGTGCATGTTGGTCCTAATCGCACTCTTTTGTCATTTCATCTCTGGCCTTTGTCCAACCATCTGCCTATCAACCCCCTCCCCCCCCCCCCCCCCCCCCCCCCCCCCCCCCCCCCCCCCCCCCCCCCCCCCCCCCCCCCCCCTCCCCCCCACTCACCTGCATCCACTCGCCATGCTTTGTCCTGCCCCTCTTCCAATTTTCTTGCCCCCACCATCAAAATCAGTTTGAAGAAAGGTCCTGACGCAAAACATCAACTATCCATGTTCTCTAGCAATACTGTCTGACCTGCTGAATTTCTCCGGCACGTTGTGTCTGTTTTTCCACAAGGCATATCTCCTTTTGTAAAAGAAGCTAAAGCCCATGCAATTACTTAAGCAATTACATAAATTATACAAGCAACTATTTAAAATTAGATAAATAGACGTCTGCTACAGTTAATATTGTCAGTAGTAATATCTGACTACTGCAAAATAACTAATGATGTCCAAACAAATAATGAAATAATACTATGGAATAATAATTTTTCTTGATTCCAATAGTCAACCTCAACGCTGAATGTATAATGAAACAAATAAAAGGCTAAGTGTTTTGGCTGCAGTCACTAAATTCGCATTTTATCATTCTCACAAAGAAGCCTATTTATTCCTTACACATATACACACGCAGTAGAGGAGAAGTGTAGATATGTCCCTGACGACAGTACAGATTTATCATGGCACATTGCATTTCGAGGGCAATATTTTATTTCCAAGAAATTAAAAAAAGTGAAAAGTGATCAACAATTTGCAAAAACAGCTCCCATATATTCTCTCCTTTCTACATTCCACCTGTTCAGCAACTTCAGAATCCTTTACACATGTTTCAGTCTCCAAATTCTCAATGTATTTGACAGGATTCTCATAAGAGAAAATACATTTCCTTTGCAGGATCTTTGCACAAAAATGTAACCAACTTTCCAAATTGCAGTGCAAAGTAAAAACTGAGCTCAGTCAGAAATTAGATTTATAAATGAGATCTTCTGTTGAAGTACTACGTTATACTCCAATATTTCAATATCATCTGTTCATGTCCCTCCACAGATGCTTGTTCATGTCCCTCCACAGTTCCTCCAGCAGTTTATTTCACTCAGGATTTGAGCATTCTCTTTTATCTCAAGTCTTATGTGTCAATATTCGTGAAAGCTTTTACTGCTATGAATGAGCATCTGAATCAAACAGTTTTGTACTGTAGCAAGACTATCTCCATATCAATCGCCATGTTGAGAGAATTGCATATTTTAAGTAGCATACAAAGGGGAGCTGTTGTAATGTGACCAAGTTGGATTAGTTAAGGGATGAGGTTGGTATGAATAGAAAATAAGTATGAGAAAAACCTAGGGGTAAAATCTTGTAATGGCGGGATAATTTGCTCGTGTGGCTGGTTGCAAAGGTGTGTTACAGAGTTTGATCATTTCTGGCCTGCAACTTAAAAAAAGAGAAAAGGGTGTTCAGTGGAAAAATGGTTAAAAATTGTAGATCATTTACCTATAGCAGTACAAATATGTCAACTTGTACTGTGAAGGATAATACAGGAATGACTACATTATACCCATTTTATCTATTTATCAATGGTACCATTCATAAAGTTCTTAAGTTGTAAGTAGAATATAGAACAGGAAAGAACACAAATAGATCTTTAGGCCCACAATGTCTGCCTATTATGATGCCAAGACCAACTCTATTGGGCTGCACGTAATGCATATCCCTCCATTCCCTGTATGTACAGAAGTCCCCTAAATGACACTATGGTATCTGTTTCCACAACCAACTCAGCAGTGGGTTCCTGCCACTCACCAGCCTCAGTGTAAAAAACTTGCCCCACAGATCTTTCAAGTTTGCCCCTTTCACCTTATAGCTAATCCCTCCATTATTTGCTTCTTCCATCTTCGGAAAAAAGTCTATCAATGCCTCTCATAATTTCACATACTTCTATCAGTTCTCTCTGCAACCTCCAGCATTCCAGAGAAAACAATCCATTGTCCAGTCTCTCCCTGTAGTTAATGCCCCCTAATCCAGGCACCCTTTCTGAAGCCTCCACATTAGGATCCTTCCTGTAATGGAGGCTGTAGTCTCTGCAGAACTGCATGCAATACTCCAAATTCGGCCCAACCAAAGTCCTATAAATCTGTATCACAATTTCCTGATTACTAATCTCATTACCTCGGTGACTGAAGGTAAGGATGCCTTCTTTACCCCCTCTATCTATTTGTGTTATCACTTTCAATAAGTTATGGACTTGGATCCCAAGATCCCTCTACATACCAATGCTCTTAAGGGTCATGCCATTAATTGTACATTTGCTCCTTACATTCAATCTCCCAAAGTGCAACACCTCACACTTGCTCGGATTAAACTCCATCTGTCATTTCCCTGCCCATTTCTGTAGCTGATCTATATTTTGCTGAATACTTTGAAAGCCTTCCTCACAGTTCACGAGCTGGAGTCAAGGAAAGAGCGTTGACGTTCACATTGACAGCCCTGTTTCCACCAATCTTTCCACCACAACACACAAGAAGCGCAAGACGCCATTATATGCAGATGCCGAGAAGTGTCTTCAGCTCTGGCTGAACAATTTCTAATCTTGTGATGTGGACTCGATAAGAAGTTCACGAGCCCAGCAATCTCGGTGTCATATGACCTGATATATTTTTTCAGAAATGCAAAGCATCAAATAAATGTATTTGTTTTTTTGTGTTGGAACATTTTTGTGCAGAGGTTTTTACATGAAAGCAAGATT
Organism: Leucoraja erinaceus; assembly: GCF_028641065.1. NCBI lineage: Eukaryota > Metazoa > Chordata > Chondrichthyes > Rajiformes > Rajidae > Leucoraja > Leucoraja erinaceus. The sequence continues at coordinate 158,598,620 of NC_073377.1, forward strand.
ATAAATAATAATTCAATTATTTTTCTCAATGTCTCTAATAGAGGTGCTGATAAGTTGGTATGTTTGGCAAAATGCTTTGTAATTGCTCATACAAAAGTAACATTAAAGATAATGAATTATAATTGAATTTTTGACCACCATAGTCCAAGATTTGCATTCTTCTCCATGGTCTCACCATGCCCTATGTTTATAAATGCTTTCAGCTCTACAAACCTTCAAGATTTCAGTGTTTCTTGTCCTGTGCAGGTCCTCAATTTTAACTAGTCCATCATCGACAGTAAGCTCCAGAATTTCATTCCTAAACTCCTCTGCCCATCATCAGTTTTCCCAACTTAAAGTCTACTTCTTTTGCAGCAGTCTTACTATGTCTCCGCATGAAACACAGTTACATTTTATTTTATAATACCTCAGGCATTTTAGTATACTGGCTCCGTTATTTCAGACAAAAGTATTCTGATGATATTGCCTGGTTTGCTTTAAAAAAATTTAAGACCTAGATTAATATGATTTTTCTTCTTTTGGAAAAATCCTTTAAGGGTTAAAACTTATATCAAAATATGTCATCTGTCTAATTGCCACAGTTATTCCGCATACTTGTTCCACATTTAGCACATATGTTTCCCAGCTCATCCAGTAAAAAATAATCTATTCTCATCTGTACATCTGAACGTGGTTCAATTTTAACCGGGCATTATTGGGGAAAATTAGAGAGGGGTTAAAATTGGGGAACATCCTTACCCACATGTACACATCACTTTCATTGCTAACAATTTACTTCCAAAGTTTGGGGGCATTCATAGGAAATGATCACAATCATTTTAGGAATCTAATCTGTTATTAATCCAGAATCACACTGGCTAAACATTGGATGTGAACGGTATCTTCCAGTATCATGACAGCCGGGATCAAGCTCATTACAGGCTCTCAAAATAAACATCATCTTCAACTTTAAAAAACAATTCCTATATCTTTCCCACTCTGTCCCTGGAACAGTCTAACTAATTTCCTGGGTCTCTACCTTATATACCTAGAACAGCTTCCTTCCTTTAAAGTCCAAGTTTTGCCAGTCCAATGCTTACGGTGTTCAGTCAGCTGTAGGTTATTTAATGCGATATGAGGCCCAGATGTTAAAGCCAGTCAAAGCTTCATCCAGGCTGCCTGCCATTTGAACTGGCCACTCACCACAGTCTCTGCACTCCACACTCTTGCCCCAAATTAAAAGTTAACATCATGTGGTTCACAGCTGCAATTTCACTGCATTTATCCTGGCACCAGGCACAACACAATATGGCAATGTACCATGGATCAGCACAGAGAAACTCTTTAATAGGCGAAAAAGAATATCTGCACAACTGACTCCAACATTATTTTGGCTGCCCTATGTATTACAACAACAGAAAACAGTAATATGCCAACTAATTTTCAGGCAGTGCTAACATGACAGTATTATAAAGGCAGGATGAAAAACGGTTTCCAAGCAAGAATTTGGCAGCATGGAAACAGGCCCTTCAACCCATCGTGTCCATGCCGACCAACGATCACCCATACACAAGTTCTATCCTACAAAGGGACATTTCCAGAAGCCAATTAACCTGCAGATCTTTGGGATGTGGGAGGAAATCAGAGCACCCAGCAAAAACGTGGTCACAGTGAAAACGTACAAAGTCTGTACAGACAACACCCGTGGTCAGGATTGAACCCGGGCATCTGACGCTGTAAGGCAGTAACTCTACTGCTGCACCATTGTACTGCCTCTAAATGTACTGGCATTTCAAAGAGCGAGGTGATTTGAGTGGAACACAGCAGATGCTGAAGTCTTTGGAGAGGTTACTTCCTCTTATGAACCAATTAAGGATCATTTCTTAAAAATACAGGACTACACATTTAAAACAGAGATAAAGTTTTTTTTTTCTCTCAGATAGTCCTCAGACCTTGGAACTCTCTACCTCAAAGAATAGTTGAAGCATCACCTTTGAATATTTTTTAGGGAGAGGTGAACAGTTAGTTTACAAGTTCACACAGATTTCACTGTCCTCCATGTCCTTCTCCTTGGTGAAAAATGATGCAAAGTACTGGTTTGGTATTTTGCTTACAACCCTCTGACTCCATGCACAAATTCCCTCCTTTATCTTTGAGTGGTCCTACCTTCTCCCTGGTTACCCATTTGTTTTTAATTTAGGTATGAAAAGCTTCAGATTTTTTAAAATCCAACTCATGAAAGCATGTCATGGCCCCTTTTGGCCCTTTAAATCACCAACCTGAAGTCTTTGATCCTTGCTTTTTATTTCAATCACAATCAATTAATCACAATTACAATAATACTTTATTAGCCAAGTATGTTTTGCAACATACGGGGAATTTCATTTGCCAAGTCAGTCCTGCAAATAAAAAGCAACGGAACACACAAAATACATTTTAACATAATCAACCACAACAGTGACTCCTCCAAATTCCTCACTGTGATGGAAGGTGAAAAAAAAGTTAAATCTCTTCCCTTCTATGCTCTCCCGCGATTGGGGGCCTCGAGCCCTCCATTGACGGGGCGACCTTGACTCCCGTAAACAGCGGCATTTGGGCCCTCCGCATCGGGATGATCAGCTACTGCATTGGGGGGATATCAGCTCCCCCGTTCGGCGATCGAACCCCACGTCGGGACTGGTCGAACCTCTGCGTCGTCGGAGCTTTCCGACTCGGCCTCTTCCAAGACTGCTAGTTGTTGATGGCAAGTCCATAGGCAGTGATCCCAGACAAGGGATCAGCTCTGATGTTAAGTCCTCGCCCTGCAGTGTGTCTCAATTCAGTCCGAGGAGGCCTCCAGCTCCATTGAAGGTAGGCCGCAGAGCGACCGGAGATGCGATCCGGAAAACAATCACATCTCCAGCAAGGTAAGAAACTGAAAAAAAAGTTTCCCCCAAATAAAACAAACTAGAGAACATTTACACAAACCTTTAACACAAACTAAAAATGAAAATGAAAAGACAGCAGACTGTTGGTGGGGCTGCCAATCGGCGGCCCCCCTCAAGGCCCTTCTTCTTCTTAAATGCTGCTTTGTTGAGTCCCATGTTCACACGGGGGGGCTGGTCCCCCAACACAATATTCCACCTCGCCACCATATCCAATATTGGTAGCCAGTGGAGGGGGGGGGGAGCTTTCTGGTGCGCTAGTATGGGTGTTGGGACTGGGTTTCCAGATGGCTAGTATGGACATTGTGGGCCGAATGGATTCTTGGGCTGGCAGCTCAGTCACTCAGGCCTGGTGGGCAGGCAGCTCAGTCCCTCAAACCTGGTGGGCTGGCAGCTCAGTCACTCAGACCTGGTGGGCTGGCAGCTCAGTCACTCAGGCCTGGTGGGCTGGCAGCTCAGTCACTCAGGCCTGATGGGCTGGAAGCTCAGAAACTGCCAGAAATGCTGCCCAAAACAGATGAGAGACTCTGTGAGAGAGAAGGGGGGGAGAGTGGAAAATCAATTTTAGACATTTTTCATCTTTTTTTGCTGATCACAGCAATGAAGGAGAAAAGTCTATTCTGGCCTGGATCTCACAGAGAGCCAATGAAGGGAGAGAGAAAACTACTGGGGTGAGGTTTAATACTTGCAGGGGGAATACTTACTGATGGGCCAAAGGGATGCCTCCAGGGCTGGTACAGGACTGATGGGTCGAAGGGGCTCTTTCAAAACAAATTTGAGTGCAATCCCAATGAAAGGCACTTTTTCTGGACTTTTCATGGCCTGGCACGGGCCTTTTGGGCCAAATGCTCCTCCTAGGCTAATACGGGCATTTTGGGCAAAAGGGACTGGTTTCTCGGCTAATATGGGCCTTGTGGGCAGAAATTTATGGTTTCAGACAGGCCAAACAACTCATTTTGTTTCATTTCCATTTCAATTTCAAGCACAGGACAGGCCGAACAGCTCATGCATTTTCATTTCATTTCCATTGCCATTGCAGTTTCAAGCACAGGGTAGGCCAAACAGCTCATTGGATTTGCATTTTCATTTTGCTTCCGTTGCAATTGTAGTTGCAATTGCAGTTTCAAGCACAAAGCAGGCCGAACAGCTGATTGCATTTCATTTCACTTCCAATGCCATTGCAGTTTCAAGCACAGGGCATGCCAAACAGCTGATTGCATTTGCATTTCACTTCCATTGACATCCATTGACATTGCAGTTTCAAGCACAGGGCAGGCCAAACAGCTCATTGGATTTTCATTTCACTTCCATTGCCATTACAGTTTCAAGCACAGGGCATGCCAAACAGCTGATTGCATTTTCATTTAATTTCCATTGCCATTGCAGTTTCAAGCACAGGGCAGGCCAAACAGCTATTGCATTTTCATTTCATTTCCATTGCCATTGCAGTTTCAGGCACAGGGCAGGCCAAGCAACTCATTTAATTTTAATTAAGGGCTAACAAATCATTTATTGCAAGTACATTGAAGACTCACAGTTCAGTTGATTCACAACTTAGTATGAGGGTCTTGGCCTCTCCATCACGATCTTGAAGAGTGACTGAGTCATGTCCAGGCATCCGGGGTTTTATAGTCCTGCCCCCCCCCCCCCCCCCCACCCCCGGAAGGGGTGTTACCTTCATCGCGGTGATTAACAGGCGAGAGGATCTCAAGGTTTTTTTAAACACTCATAACTTTTTTATTTTTCATCGATGGCAAAAATCCTCGGGGCCTGCTCAGATAGATTTCACCAAGTTTACAAACCTCATTGGTCATTCAAGGTTCCATTACATTGGCATCCTCTCCCTTCTCCATATTGGAACATGTCGGTTCTGAACTTTGATCAACTGGCCTTTAAATTACTCCAACATGTCAGATGTTAACTTGCCCAATAACAACTGCTTCCAATGAACACTTGCAACCTCTAGCCTAATAACTTTGTCGTTTGTCTTACTCTAATTTGATATGTTCTGGCAAGGTCCAGACTTATCCTTATTCAAAACAAGCGTAAAATATATGGAGCTGTGATAACTATCCCCACAATGCTCTTCCCCTGAAACATCAGTCACCTGGCCAGACTTATTTTCCAACATAGGGTCCAGTATGTTACCTTCTCGGTTGGACTATCCACATACAGTTTCAAAAAAAACATTGTGGACAAAACTAATATATTCTGCCCTATCTAACCCTTTGACACTGAGAAAGTCCCAGTCAATATTGGGGAAGTTAGTCACCTGCAAAGACAATCATGTTGCTTTGGCATCTTTCCATAAGCTGTCTACCTATTTGTTCCTTCATCTCCCGATTGCTATTGGGGGGGGGCCGAAAGCACAATCCTATTAAGATTGCTTGCACCTTTCTTATTTTTGAGTTTTACCCATATCTCCTCAGTGGACACTCTCTCTAGAACTTCCTCTCTGAGTGCTGCCATGATATTCTCCCTGATTAGTAGAGCAACTCCTTTGTCTCTTTTTCCTCCCTTTCTAATATGTCCAAAACATTGAAACCCTAGAATGCTGAGCTGCCGGTCATATTCCTCTTGCAACCACATTTCCGCCATGGCCTAAATATCATATTGCAAGCCCAAATCCAGGCTATAAGTTCATCTCCTTTCCCCACAATATTCCTTCATTTGAAATAAACAAGCAAGCCCATCAGCTTCACCATATTCTTTCACCCCTCCCTGCCTGTTCATCCTTTGAGACTTAATGGTCCTAACCCCTACCTTCCCATCATTTCTTCCAATTACTGACCTACTACTCTGGTTCCCATCCCCATGTCATTCTAGTATAAACCCTCCCGAGTAGCATTAGCAGATCTCCATGCAAGGATATTGGTCCCCCTCCAGTTCAGGTGCAACCTGTCCCTCTTGTGCAGGCTGCCCTCTGCCCCTGAAGAGACCCCAATGGTTTAAAAATCAGAATCCCTGCCCCCTGCATCGGCTCCTGATCCACGCATTAATTTGTACTATCTTCCTATTCCTATCCTAGCAAATGATACAGGGTATAATCCGGAAATTACTACCCTCAGGATGTTGCTTTAAATTTCCTGCCTAACTCCCTATATTTGCTGCACAGAATCTCAACCTATTTCCAACTGATGTAATTTGTGACAATATGCACAATGATTTCAAGCTGCTTGCCCTCCCTCTAGAGAATGTTCTGCAACCACTTGGAGCCAACTTGAACTTAGGCATAATGGAGGCAACACACCATCCTGGAGTTTTTTTTTTGCGTGGGGGGGAGGGGTTCCCTTTTTCTTTCCGCCCACAATATTTAAAATGTAAAAGAATATGTGATTCTGTTCCATTCTGTTTGCAGATTGTTTGGTTGTTTGGTTGTTTGTTTGTTTGTCGTTTTGCACAAAGTCCGCGAGCATTGACACTTTTCATTTCACTGCACATCTCGTATCTGTATGTGACGAATAAACTTGACGACTTGAGTCTCATTTCCTGCCACAGTCTGTCCCTCATACTAACAAATCTCCTATCACTATGGCTCAGTTTGACAGATGGACCGAGGGGTGAAATCCCAGGGGGGGCAGGAGGGACACGCCCCCCCCCCCCCTGTTTTGAGAGGTGAGGAACGATCCTCCCCCCCCCCCCCCCCCCCATTTTTTGTAATCCGGATTTTAAAACTCAGTGAGATCTCCGGTTTCCACAAGACAGTGGGGTGGGACTGATGATCGAGGGCGCCGATTGGACGAGAGAGACGTCTGTGGAGCAAAGATCATAGAGCGGAGCTTGAATTGCATGCCCAGGTCATAGGGTCACAAGCGAAAAACACTCACGGCAGCCCTGGACACAGACCTGCGCCTCATCCGCAGCCAGGATCGACCCTGCGTCTCTGACACCGCAATCACTGCCGAACCGCCACTGGACCATCCCCGCCCCCACCCGAGTGTCCCTTCCCCCCACCCCCATGCCTGGGGGTGGCCAGAGACGTCGGGAGTCAGACGGGAGGAGTGCCTACAGGCCCACAGCCAGCGCAGAGAAGCAGTGCTAAACCTAGCTCAACGCTGCCTGTCAACTATGCCTGCCAACGAAGGACCAGGTTTACAACCAGCGCGGAGAAGCAGCGCTAGCTCCACGGCTCCGGACTTGTGTCCCGTCAGTCCAGGCAGGACTGTAGGTTAACCCGGCGAGACAGGCAGAGTTGAGCTGCATTTAGTGCTGCTTCTCCATGCTGGCTGTGGGCCTTATGCAATTTTTTTGGCAACTACTGGCACCCGTCACTAATTACCGTCCATAGGGCTCACGGCTGAAGCCTCCGAAGCCTCGTGCATGCGTGTATATGTGTGTATGTGAGTGTGAGTGTGTGTGCGCATGCGCATGCGCATGCGGCCGCCAAGAAATTGTGTCCCCCCCTGTCCCCCCCATGTTTTGATAGCGATTTCCGTGCCTGGATGGACATGACTGTTGTTGCTGCTCTCACCTGAACAGGGGAGTTTCCAAAGCAGCATGCCTGATGTTGATGTGAATTACCCTAGGGAATTCCTGCCCTCAATGCCTACTCCCCTTCCTGGTGGTCCAATCTTTACCTTCTGCCAGTACCTCAGGCTTGATCTCAGTAACTCCTGCCTATGACACTCTCATAGTGAACGCACTTCCAGCTGGAGAAGATACCATAACTTGCAAGCGCAGCGTATAGACTTATGAACAGTTACTTCCCAAATGCTATCAAACATCTGAACCAAATACCTCTTTCACACCGCCTTCCACATACCCTTAACTCTATCTCATTTGGTTATTCTGTTATTGTACTCTAATATTATTTTATTACACAACATCAGTTTAAAGTACAATTTTGCACCATTTTGTTTTTTGCACTTATTTTATTTATTGTTGTATTCATCAGTAGCACATTTGCTGTTTCCTCTGTGAGTTTGATGTGAACAAGAAATTTCATTGCACCCTGGCAAGAATTTCATCTTAATCTAACTTTGAATGCCTCCAGTGGTGCTCTAGAATTTACCAGAACAAATCAGTTGGTTCTGTATTGACATCCGCACGCATTGAATTGAATGTGTGTGGCGAGCAGGCAAAATCCTTCTTCTGGGAAGCTGCAAGTTATCTGTGAGCACTTAACCTGACAACCTCAGTTACTCTCACAACTTCAACGTAGGTTTAATCCATTAAAATTATTTGTTTATATTACTTTATTGATATCATTGATCCTACTGATAATTTAAACTGTCATTTTAATTTCATATCCATATCCCAATCTTTATTTGGTATATTGTAAAATGTTCTAAAGGTTAGTTAACAATAATATAGTCTGTGAGAATCCTTTAGTGTGATTGCCTCCTGCTGGTTTTCAAGAAACTACTGTGGCCTACACCAGAGTAGAATTAAGTTTGGAAAAAGAGAAATCAAGGTCACAAGATCATTAGACCTTTGCAGGCAGTGTAAGTCATGGGCAAGCACAAGTGGTGCCACTGATTTCAAAATGAAACCAACAAATATTTTTTAATGAACAGCAAAAGACTCATGACCTTCATACTTCCATTTCCCATGCTACAAAATATTAACAACTTTGGGGTTTTTTTCACAGCGGTGGTGATTAGGAATAGAATATATACTATATTAGGAATGTTCTCTCACTTTTTTGAAGTGTCACTTAAATGCTATGCACAAAAAAAATCCCAAATAAAGTCCACAGTCAGGTAAAAATTATGTGGATAAAACAAAATAGAAACCGCTCATCCCAATTCTAAAATGGCTCCACGTATTTCTTATATTTCTGACTGTCTTTCAGATAGATACGAAATACATTATCCAAGCCAGCTATCTAATGTACCTTGACATTCATGCCCATATATATGTGCCATAGTCCAGGCCACAAATCAATGTTTGTAGTTCAAGGACATACAGCAGAATAAGAATGCATGGTAAGATACACAAAAAAATACATCAACTAAGACACCTTCCATAAACTCAGGGCAATAAAGAAATTCAAAAGTGCAGTTACTGTTAACATGTCAGAAGGTGAATAACCAAACCACAGCCAGGTCCCACAAAAATGTTATAGGCGCCGCATAGATAATCACTTTCAGTCATGTTGGCTGAGAAATAAATATTAGCTCGATGTTCCTTGGTCTTTGAAAACGACCCTTAAAATGTTTACATTCAGCTGACAGACCAAACAGAGTCTCAATCCAAAAGATACACCTCTAATTTTGTGGAACTTCCTCACAAATGCAGCTATATAGCTGGATTATTTCCCCAAGTCTCTGGAATGAAGTACAGAAACAAAGGGACAGGAGAGGATTGTTTACTTCATTTAGCCCCTGAAGCCAATTCCACCATTCAATGGAACCATAGCTATTCCATGACCTTTGTCCCATTTAGTTTGCTTGTAGAATTATTTCCCAACTCTATTTCTGAAATTCCTAGCTTTTTGACTGTGAACCCATGGTTCTACACCTTCAGTTCAGAAGAAATAACTTCTTTGTCTATCCTATGAGGTCTACCAGATCCTCTTATTGCCTTGAAAACTTCAATTGTCAGTCCTTGACTTCTGGATTTCAGGAAATACAACCCAGCTCCAAAATATCTTGGTGTAAGTTGTTTCAATTAGTTTTGTATCATTCAGGTAACACCACTGCATTCCCTTTCTATTTAAGTTTAAATTATCTGAGGAATCCAGAACTACTCATAACATTCCAGATGTTGTCTAAGCAGTCTTTTAAATAGCAACAGCATAACTTTTAACTACTTGTCTTTGTGGATCTATACAAAATACGACATGGAGGGGAGTGATATCAATGTGGGGTGTACAAATATGCGAGGGCATTTTGAGATTAAGAAGCTGGTAATGTTGCATCACATGAAGAGCATTAAGGTGGATAAACCCCAGGCCTTGATGGGATCTATGATGGGTTATTGATGGAGGCAAGAGAAGAGTTTGCTAGAGCATTGACGTTGTATCCTCTCAAGCCACAGGTAAGGTCCCAGAGGACATGAGAGCAGCTAATTTTTTTCCCTTTAAAACAAAAGTGAAACAGGGATAATACAGGAAATTACAGGCCATGTGCGCCTCACATCAGTGGTAGGGAAGCTATTGGAGAGGATTCTTACAGATACAATTTCCTTGCATTTGGAAGAGAATGGGCAATTTAGGGAAAATCAGCACAACATTGTTCTATGTTCTAAACTCCATTTGCATATAATCCACATGTCGATTAAATTTAATGACCCACTAGACTAAGTGGCACCCGTTGGGTCCCATGTTCACATGAGAGGGCTGGTCCCCCAACGCAATATTCCACCTCCCCACCAATTCCAATATTGGTGGCCAGTGGGGTGCTTTCTGGAGCGCTAGTATGGGTGTTTTCGGCCGAAGGAACTGGTTTCCAGAGGGCTAGTATGGACATTGTGGGCCACATGAATACTTGGGCTGGCAGCTCAGTCACTCAGGCCTGGTGGGCTGGCAGGTCAGTCACTCAGGCCTGGTGGACTGGCAGCTGTCACTCAGGCCTGGTGGGTTGGTAGCTCAGTCACTCAGGCCTGATGGGCTGGCAGCTCAGTCACTCAGGCCTGGTGGGCTGGCAGCTCAGTCACTCAGGCCTGGTGGGTTGGTAGCTCAGTCACTCAGGGCTGGTGGGCTGGCAGCTCAGAAACTGCCAGAAATTCTGCACAAAGCAGGTGAGAGACTGTGAGAGAGGAGGGGGAGAGGGTGGAGAATCAATTTTAGACATTTTCATCTTTTTCTGCAGATCACAGCAATGAAGGAGGAAATTCTCTCCTGGCCTGGATATCACAGGGAGCCAATGAAGGGAAGGAGAAAAATACTGGGGTGAGGTTTAATACTTGCAGGGGGAATACTTACTGATGTGCCAAAGGTACTTCTCCTGGGCTAGTACAGGCCTAATGAGCCGAAGGGGCTCTTTAAAAAAAATCTGAATAAAATCTCAGTGAAAGGCACTTTTTCTGGACTTTTCCTGGCCTGGCGCCGGCCTTTTGGGCCAAAATGCTCCTTCTGGGCTAATATGGGCATTTTGGGGAAAAGTGACTGGGTGACTCGGCTAATAGGGGCTTTGTGGGCCCGAAATTCGAGGTTTCAGGCAGACCAAACAACTAATTTCATTTCATTACCATTTCAATTTCAAGCACCGGGCAGGCCAAACAACTAATTTCATTTCCATTTCAATTTCAAGCACAGCGCATGCCAAACAATTAATTTCATTTCATTTCATTTCCATTTCCATTTCCATTTCCATTTCCATTTCCATTTCCATTTCCATTTCAATTTCAAGCACAGGGCAGGCCAAACAGCTCATTACATTTTCATTTCATTTTCAATTTCATTTCAATTGCAGTTTCAAGCACAGGGCAGGCCAAACAGCTCATTACATTTTCATTTCACTTCCATTGCCATTGCAGTTTCAAGCACAGGGCAGGCCAAACAGCTGATTGCACTATAATTTCACTTACATTGCAGTTTCAAGCACAGGACAGGCCAAACAGCTCTTTTTATTTTCATTAAGGGCTAACAAAGGTGGGGTGCCTCAGGGATCTGTGCTGGGTCCACTGTTGTTTGTCATATACATCAATGAAGGATGATGGTGTGGTAAATTGGATTAGTAAGTATGCAGATGATACTAAGATAGGTGGTGTTGTGGATAATGAAGTAGATTTTCAAAGTCTACAGAGAGATTTAGGCCATTTGGAAGAGTGGGCTGAAAGATGACAGATGGAGTTTAATGCTGATAAGTGTGAGGTGCTACATCATGATAGGACAAATCAAAATAGGACGTACATGGTAAATGGTAGCGAATTGAGGAATGCAGTTGAACAGAGGGATCTAGGAATAACTGTGCATAGTTCCGTGAAGTTGGAATCTCATGTAGATAGGGTGGTAAAGAAAGCTTTTGGTGTGCTGGCCTTTATAAATCAGAGTATTGAGTATAGAAGTTGGGATGCAATGTTAAAATTGTATTGGTGAGGCCAATTCTGGAGTATGGTGTACAATTTTGGTCGCCAAATTATAGGAAAGATGTCAACAAAATAGAGAGAGTACAGAGGAGATTTACGAGAATGTTACTTGGGTTTCAGCACCTAAGTTACAGAGAAAGGTTGGACAAGATAGGTCTTTATTCTTTGGAGTGCAGAAAGTTAAAGGGGGACTTGATAGAGGTCTTTAAAATTATGAGAGGGATAGACAGAGTTGACGTGGATAACCTTTTTCCATTGAGAGTTGGGAAGATTCAAACAAGAGGACATGATTTGAGAATTAATGGACAAAAGTTTAGGGGTAACATGAGGGGGAACATCTTTACTCAGAGAGTGGTGGCTGTGTGGAGCTGGCCTTTATAGCTCTTGTGTTGCTGGGAATGAGCATTTATAGAAGTTGGGATGTAATGTTAAAATTGTACAAGGCATTGGTGAGGCCAATTCGACAATTTGTACAATCGCCATTTAAAAACAAAATAGAGAGATACAGAGGAGATTTACTAGAATGTTGCCTGGGTTTCAGCAACTAAGTTACAGAGAAAGGTTGAACAAGTTAGGGCTTTATTCTTTGGAGCGCAGAAGGTTAAGGGGAGACTTGATAGAGGTTTTTAAAATGATGAGAGGGATAGACAGAGTTGTGTGGAAAACTCCCACTGAGCTCAGATTGATGCAACATGACTTAGAATAAGGGACAGTTTGTGGCCTCTCATGAGGGCGACTTCTTTTCAGAGTGACTGACTTCCAGTGAAGGTGGTCCAGGCACCCGAGGTTTTAAAAATAAAGTCCTGCCCTTGGATGACAATGGAGGGTTTTTGAGCGCTGTATATGGGACATCAGATTACGGTTCGGCACGGACTAGAAGGGCGAGATGGCTGTTTCCGTGCTGTACATTTATAAAGTTAGAACAAATCCAATGTTAGCATTACAACAAAAACAACTTTCAGATCATATCGTAAGTGTCTGCAATCTACTGTGTTTTGCCAGCTATTGAATCTAACTCATCCATTTATATTTATTGGTACACAAAAATGCTGGAGAAACCCAGCGGGTGCAGCAGCATCTATGGAGCGAAGGAAATAGGCAACGTTTCGTGCCGAAACCCTTCTTCAGACTGATTTTCCAGCATCTGCAGTTCCTTCTTAAACATTTATATTTATTTTCTTGGCAGCAGTAATCTGTTAGAATTTGATGCTTGAAGTATTGTGTGTAGTTTTATTCAATTATGAGAAATGATAAAATTTGTTTTATTATGCTAATAATATTGTAATGACATATTACTTATTCCCCATAAGTCTGATAGGAAACATATGTTGGTCTCTTCTTTATCTGACTGTCACTCATTATCAAGGTCACTGAGTTTAGATGGAGCAATAGATTCATATTTTGTTACTTCTAAAATCAGCAATAAATATGAAGATTCTCAATCTATGTCTGTCATACATTATATTTCATCATAAACTAAGATGAAGGTTGCCACTAATTTGTGGTTTAAATTATGGTTCTTCATGCAATTCTCATTTCTTTTGATTTCCGTTTGCCATTTTCCAGTTAAGGGAATAAACAAGCATGGTTTATGTTAACCCTATTTCTTCCCAAAGAAAACCTTAAAAGACAATTTTCTCCACTGCAGAGATGAGGGATCATTGTGCTAAAGAGTTTCCCAAGCATCAAGGGATCTTGAGCTGCAACATCTGCTTTCAAGATTGACTTCAACGTTGCCAACTATAATTAGCTGTTGGTTCCCAATCAATTTGGTTCTGAATGCTACAATCGGCTGCCTGTTCTCATGGTCCTGTAATGGTTGGAACATGGCTAGATGATTTCTGGTTTTGAGTGGAGAAGAAGACAGTTGATCTTATAGGGTGATCTTAAGCAACTCTTGACCTAAAAGACCCAGCAATTGATTACAACATCTTGATGATGGAATACAGTCATACTAGAATGATTGTAGATTTCACTTGTTGATAAACATGTGTGAAGCATCTGAGATTGTGGTAGTGCTTGTGAAGTATAGATTGTTGAGGATTGAGTATTGCCAGAGTTTAGTGAGACAGTGTAGACACTACCTAGGATTGTGAAGTTGGTAGTTGTTGAGCTTTTGTAAAATGTGTTCGTGAGATGGAGTCTTGTATTGAGCATTCATGATAAATTGGTACATTTTTAACCTGACACTAAAGTGGGTGTATTGTAGATAGCAACGATGGGCTGAGGAATGGTGAATGGTGTTTAATACAGATAAGTACAAGACGTTGCATTGTGGGAAGTCAAACCAGGGCAGAACCTTCACAGTGGATGGCAAGGCCCTGGGGAGTGTTGTAGAGTGGAGAGATCTAGGAGTACAGGTACATAGTTCATTAACATTGTGTCCCGGGTAAATTGGGTGACCAAGAAAGTCTTTGGTTCATTGGCCTTTATCAGTCAGGGTATTGAGCATAAAAGTTGGGATGCTATGTTACAATTATACACAATGTTAGTAAGGCTGCATTTGGAATATTGTATTCAGTTGTGGTCATCTTGCTAGAGGAAGGATGTTGTTAAGCTGGAAAGAGGGCAGAAAAGAAGTACAAGGATGTTGCCTTGACTTGAGAGCCTGAACTATTGGGAGAGGTTGGGCACACTAGTACTATATTCCTTGGAGCACATGTGGGTGAACGGTGGTCTTGTCGAGGTGTAGAATATATGAGGGCAATAGCTAGGGTGAATGCGCAGTCTTTTATCCAGAGCAAAAGCTTTGATTTTAAGCAGCTTCTGTAAGAAGAGCCAGAAAGCTAGCCACTAGCTTGGAAGAGCCAAATAAGTTTTTTCCAATCTGTCTGGAGAAATCCAGATGTCCAACCTTGGATTGTTTTGAAGTCAAGATAAGACACAGATTCCTTTTGAACTAATCCTATTTAAAATCCTGTTATTCTCTCAAAGGACTTTCACACTCCAACATTGTTGTTACAACACATCCATGAGTTGATCGGACATGGAGGAAGAAGTTTCATGCTATCAAAGTTTTGGACTTTGATGTTTTGGACTATATACTGGGTATCATGCCTGATGTCAAGGGTTTGGTGCTCACGGTACGACTTCAAACTAAAAACAATGCTTTAATAAGATCAATAATCAAGTTGTGCTTGCTTCTAGAAGGCGAAAGTGAAGATGGAAGAGTTGATGAAGAATTTTGATTGGGGATATATAGTGCATGCTATTTTTTGCTTTTGATATATGTTAAGCCTTCATGGTTACTTTTTTTGATGTTTATTAATAATTGTTTTGTTATATACTCTAAACAATTAGGGGTCGGTATGTAGTGGCCATTTGGCTTAATTTGTGTGTAATTAATTATGGCATTTGCCTTTAAATTGTAGACTGTAACAATGGTGGTGGGATTTATCACGTAGTCAAGGGCGTTTTTGCTGCTGGGTTTCTTGCGCAGAAGCCTAGTTTTAGTTTAGCTTTGGACTTACATGGGGAAGGTTTACCCTTCGACCATGTGACGTTTAACTGAGACACAAGGAGTTTTCTAACGTTTAAAGCGATATGCTGGAGTTTGACGAAGATTAAAGTGTATGTCGGAGAAGAAGGTCGGATGTATCTTATTGTGTTTCTTCAACAATGAAGAAAGTATTAATCAAAAACTGTGTTATGAAGATTTATCTTTGAAGGTCTCACAGAGAGTTCACATACATATTATGACATTCTCCTTAACCATGTAGTCTCCTTAGTGGCTTGAGGGAGTAATCTCTTGAACGATATAAAAATCTGCGCTATAGGATGAACCTTCAGCTGTACCTTCTACAAAAGGATCTCCTATACTGTGTCTAGGATGCTGATACATGCTGATATGCACTAGTCCACTCCAAATCTTCAGTGGAAGTGCGAGGTGGTCGATGAAAAATTGCCCTTAATTTGCACTCGAGTACTAAATATTCATGTCTTTATACCATAGTCCCCAAAAATATTTAATCAAGTAATCGGCAATTAGCTCCAAAACTGCAGGTTAAAACCAAGTACCCAAATAAGCATGTCTTATTAATTCAGCACCTACTAAGTACATATTTCTCTCTTTCACCAAAATGATCCACCACAGTTCTTATTCTGCACCCTTACTAACTGCACAGTTAAATCTGAAAACTCTCCACACAGTGGCTTCAAATTAGAATTCTATTGCTGTTCACCACAGAGCCTCATTATACTAACTTTCTGTGACAACTTGCTACTGATCCATTGCATTGTTGGATGTACCATACCTAAATTCTGGAATTCTGGATTTCTGGATCTGTTACATACATACTCAAAGCTTACATTAAAACACACTCAGCAGATTGCATTACTGTTCCATTCGTGATCACAAACTGAAGAGATCAAGCAAAATAGTTGTTTTAGTTGCATGTGACACTTCCAACATCTCTTTGATTACAAAAGTATGTAGACTGCCATTAGTGCCAAAAATTATCTACCCCTCCTCCACTGGTAAAGGCAGTAAACCTCAACTTATAATTTTGTCACAAACCTTCTAACATGTTCCTTTAAAGTATTGCACATATTCAGTTTGTACTATAACTTCAAGCCTCTTTACAAAACACAAACGTTTGAAAGCAATGGTTAAACAAAAGGCTTTGATGGAATCAGTAATAAGTTTTCCAATTACAAAGTCCAATTTTATAACTGAATATATTTGAGTTGGTATTTTGAATAAGCAGTTAGAGAAAAAGACACCACTGCCACCTTGCTGAATTTGTAATATCTAGCAAGTACAGAAAAGATATGATGGAAATCCTCTATATCATAAACACCTTAACAGTTTTGGTTAATCAAAACAATGTACCGAATTTAAAATGTTGAAATGAAATTCAGAACCAATTAACTGTGCACTATAAATACAAAAAGCCACACAGGTCTTCTCAGATATAATTTTCCAGCAACTTGAGTTCATCTCTAAAATCCTGTTGGGGGTGGAAAGTACACAGTCAGATGCCAGAAACCGACGACCAGCTGCTGATTACCCACAGCACACGGGGAACATTCCTGATTTCTTAGCATTGAGAGGACGAGCCCTAAATATTTGTAAGGAAGATAATTGATGGCAAGAATGTCTAAGACAATCGTTTCCAATTTAAAAACATGATTGCCGCAACTGCATTCCCGTTACATGGAGGCCATCAGTTACCATAAAGGCTGGGGAGAATTTTACACCCAAACTGTGTACCATTCATAGAAACAGAAAAATGGGTGCAGGAGTAGGTCTTTCAGCCCTTCGAGCCAGCCTTCACCATGGCTGATCATCTAAAATCAGTAACCCATTCCTGCTTTTTCCCCATATCCCTTGATTCCTTTAGCCCCAAGAGCTAAATCTAACTCTCTTGAAAACATCCACTGTCTTCTGTGGCAGAGAATTCCACAGATTCACAACTCTCTGGGTGACATTTTATTTTCTCATCTCAGTCCTAAATGCCTACGCTTTATTCTTCAACTGTGACCCCTGGTTCTGGACGACCCCGACATTGGGAACATTTTTCCTGCATCTAGCGTGTCCAATCCTTTACGAAATGTATATGTCAGTTCCTTCCAAAGAATTTGGAGGATTTTGCAGTCATAGCACTGATAGTGATTTTTTTTTGTCCCTTGAGATGTTTGGTATAGTAGTGCAAGTCTAAAAACCAAATAGGAGAACAGGAATCACCACTGCCTAATTAATGTTGAAATTTGTGCAGTAGCAGGATCGGTCCAAGTCAGCATGGATTCATGAAGAGGAAATCAAGCTTGACTAATCTTCAGGAATTCTTTGAGGATGTAACTAGGAATATGGTCAAGGGAGAGCCAGTGGATGTGGTGTACCTGGACTTTCAGAAAGCATTTAAGGTCCCACATAGAAACATAGAAAATATGTGCAGAAGTAGGCCATTCGGCCCTTCGAGCCTGCACCGCCATTCAATATGATCATGGCTAATCATCCAACTCAGTATCTTGTACCTGCCTTCTCTCCATACCCCCTGATCCCTTTAGCCACAAGGGCCACATTTAACTCCCTCTTAAATATAGCCAATGAACTGGCCTCAACTACCTTCTGTGGCAGAGAATTCCAGAGAGTGAATAGTCGGCAAAATTAGAGCACATGGTATTGGGGGTAGGGTGCTGACATGGATAGAAATTTGGTTGGCAGACATGAAATAAAGAGTGGGGATTACCGGGTCCCTTTCAGAATGGCAGGCAGTGATGAGTGAAGTACCGCAAGGCTCGGTGCAACTATTTAAAATAAACATTAATGATCTAGATGAAGGTATTAAAAATAACATTAGCAAATTTGCAGATGACACAAAGCAGGGTGGCAGTGTGAACTGTGAAGAGGATGCTATGAGGATACAGGGTGACTTGGATGGGTTGGGTGAGTGGGCAGATGCATGGCAGATGCAGTTTAATGTGGATTAATGTGAGTTTACCCACTTTGGTGGCAAAAACAGGAAGGTGTGGCGGCACCTGGTAGCTAGCCATGGGCATAGCAAACCCTCGGCACAGGAGGGAGGAGTTGAGTGTTTCGGAGTGGGATGCGTAGGGTCATGGGGTCTGGCCCTGGGTATTTAAGGTCGGGTAACGCCCATTCACAAGTTTGGAGTAGGGAGAAGCACTATACTACTAATAAATACGTTTTCGTTCGCACAACTTTATGTTTTCCGACTAATTCTGGGCTGGACTCCTGTGATTCCCCGCTACAAAGGCAGATTATTATCTAAATGGTGTCGTTGGGAAAAGGGGAAGTACAATGGGATCTCTTTGTCCTTGTTCATCAGTCACTGAAAATAAGCATACAGGTACTGCAGGCAGTGAAGAAAGCGAATGGCATGTTGGCCTTCATAACAAGAGGGGTTGGACAGGCTAGATGCAGGAAGATTGTTCCCGATGTTGGGGAAGTCCAGGACAAGGGGTCACAGCTTAAGGATAAGGGGGAAATCCTTTAAAACTGAGATGAGGAGAACTTTTTTCACACAGAGAGTGGTGAATCTCTGGAACTCTCTGCCACAGAGGGTAGTTGAGGCCAGTTCATTGGCTATATTTAAGAGGGTTAGATGTGGCCCTTGTGGCTAAGGGGATCAGGGGGTATGGAGAGAAGGCAGGTACGGGATACTGAGTTGGATGATCAGCCATGATCATATTAAATGGCGGTGCAGGCTCGAAGGGCCGAATGGCCTACTCCTGAACCTAATTTCTATGTTTCTATGTTTCTAAGAGGAGTTAAGTATAATTCCGCCATCTCCGGAAGTGGCGGCGCTGGTAAACGGCTGCGGCTCGCCTGCAGTCCGTTTGTTTTTACTTTTTTATGTTTTGTCTACTTAGTTTTTGATTTTAGGTTGTGTTTATGTGGGTGGGGGGTTGAAACGGGGCTTGCTGTCTCTCCCTTCGGGGGAATACGACTTTTTTGTCGTATCCCCCTTCTCTGCCTCCGTCTGTGCTGAGGCCTAATGGCGGAGCTGGCGACCTCGAGGCTCCGGAGGCAGAGCCAGTCAGGATTTGCCCTGGGCTCGCTCCCGTGAGGGCGGTCCGGCTCGGGGCTGGGACTCTCCCGTGAGACCGGCCCAGCTCGAGGGTGGAATGGCGCTCCTGTCGGAGCGGCCCAGCTCAAGGTGGAATGGCGCTCACGCCGGAGCGGGCCAGCTCGAGGGAGGAACGGTGCTCCGGGAGGAACGGTGCTCCCGTCGGAGCGGCCCAGCTCAAGGTGGAACGGCGCTCACGTCAGAGCGGCCCAGCTCGAGGGAGGAACGGCACTAACGTGAGGGCGATCCGGCTAGGGGCTGGAACGGTGCTCCGGTGGCTGGGACGGCGTTCTGGCGGCGGTGACCTGAGTCCGGGGTTTAGCCGCGAGCCAGCGGCTGCGTCCGTTGGACTGGAGGGCAGCAGCTTCGACCACCCCGGGCCGCGGTGTTTGAGCCGGCCCATTTGCGAGGTGCGGTGAGCCGCCGGACTGTTTGCCATCGCCCAGTGGAGTATCCCCTCAGCGCAGAGGGAGAAGAGGAGGGAAGAGACTGCAGCCCTAAGACTTTTGCCTCCACCACAGTGAGGAGGTGCTTGGAGGACTCACTGTGGTGGATGTTAATTTGTGTTTAGTGTTGTTTATTATTGTATGATTTTATGTATGACTACAGGCACGAAATTTTGTTCAGACCGTAAGGTCTGAATGACAATAAAGGTAAATCTAATCTAATCTAATCTAATCTAATCTAAGAGCGAAGAGGTTCTTCTGCAGTTGTACAGGGCCCTAGTGAGACCACACCTAGAGTATTGTGTGCAGTTTTGGTCTCCAAATTTGAGGAAGGACATTCTTGCTATTGAGGGAGTGCAGCGTAGGTTCACCAGGTTAATTCCCGGGATGGCGGGACTGTCATATGTTGATAGAATGGTGCTGCTGGGCTTGCATACTCTGGAATTTAGAAGGATGAGAGGGTATCTTATTGAGACATAAAAGATTGTTAAGGGTTTGGACACACTAGAGGCAGGAAACATGTTCCCGATGTTGGGGGAATCTAGAACCAGTGGCCACAATTTAAGAATAAGGGGTGAGTCACTTAGAACGGAGATGTCTATATCCAATGTTTAGATCCTCAAGTACCCTTTTTTATTATCAACCAACATCCATACTGGCACATGAAAGTGATGGTGAATTACATTCCGTGCTAGCGAGTTGGAAGAAATCAGAAGATATTATTGTTCAAATGCATGGCCAAGGAGATGGTGCAGGAAGGATGGCTTAGATACATGGATCATTGGGCACTTTCCAGGGACAGGTGGGACCTGTACAAGAATAGGTTGCGCATTAACCGGAGCGGCACCAATATCCTCACAGGGAGGTTTGCTAGTGCTACTTCGGAGGATTTAACATGTGAAGGGATTGAAAGGAACATAGAGATTAGCTCAAATAAATCTGAAAGAAAGAACAGGGAAGGCCACGGTAGCATAATAAGCATGGTAGGACTGAAATGTGTTAAATGTGTTAATTTTATTGCAGGGAATATTATAGGTAAGGCAGATGTATGTAGGGCCTGTATTGGTACATGCAACTATGATGTTATAGCCATTGAATAGACTTAATTGGGAGAAGGGCAGGACTGGCAGCACAACAGTCCAGCATTCAAATGTTTCAGATGCGGTATTCAGAAGAATACAAAAGAGGTTGGGAGTTGCTCTACTACTTGCTCTACAGGCATAATGTCACCTTGACACTTAGAGAAGACATCCAGCAGGGCTCTTATTACAGTAAGGCAATGTGGGTAGAGCTCAGGAATGAGAAAAATGCAATTACAATGGGGTTATACTATACCTCTCCCAATAGCCATGTGTGCCGAGGATTTTTCCCGTCGATTAAAAATGAGAGATATTAATGTTTTTACAAAATTCCCCATTCTCTCCGCTGCCCCCGCTGGCGGCAGGGAGGAGGGACTATAAGACCAGAAAGTGGTGTGCCTCACTCACTCTTCAAGATGGAGGAAGGCAGAGGGTCACGTTTCTCTGAGCTGTGAATAACACTGAACACATGTCTACTCAAATGTAAGTGCCCTTAGTGGTTCTAAAATGCTTGCAGAATGTGTCTATTGGTTCTAAAGCTTGCAAAAGGTGTCTCTATTGGTTCTAAAGCTTGTAAAAAATGTCTATTGGTTCTAAAGCTTGCAAAAAAATGTCTATTGGTTCTAAAGCTTGCAAAAAAAATGTATATTTGTTCTAAAGCTTGCAAAAAGTGTATCTATTGGTTCTAAAGCTTGCAAAAAAAGTCTATTGGTTCTAAAGCTTGCAAAAAAATGTCTATTGGTTCTAAATCTTGCAAAAAAAAAAAAATGTCTATTGGTTCTAAAGCTCGCAAAAAAATGTCTATTGGTTCTAAAGCTTGCAAAAAAATGTCCATTGGTTCTAAAGCTTGCAAAAAATGTCCATTGGTTCTAAAGCTTGCAAAAAATGTCTATTGGTTCTAAAGCTTGCAAAAAAATGTCTATTGGTTCTAAAGCTTGCAAAAAGAGTCTCTATTGGTTCTAAAGTTTGCAAAAAGTGTCTCTATTGGTTCTAAAGCTTGCAAAAAATGTCTATTGATTCTAAAGCTTGCAAAAATATGTCTATTGGTTCTAAAGCTTGCAAAAAATGTGTCTATTGGTTCTAAAGCTGGCAAAAATATGTGTCTGTTGGTTCTAAAGCTTGCAAAAATATGTCTATTGGTTCTAAAGCATGCAAAAAATGTCTATAGGTTCTATTGCTTGCAAAAATATGTCTATAGGTTCTAAAGCTTGCAAAAATATGTCTATAGGTTCTAAAGCTTGCAAAAAATGTCTATTGGTTCTAAAGCTTTCAAAAAATGTCTATTGGCTCTAAAGCTTGCAAAAAAATGTCTATTGGCTCTAAAGCTTGCAAAAAAAATGTCTATTGGCTCTAAAGCTTGCAAAAAATGTCTATTGGCTCTAAAGCTTGCAAAAAAATGTCTATTGGTTCTAAAGCTTGCAAAAAGTGTCTATTGGTTCTAAAGCTTGCAAAAAGTGTCTCTATTCGTTCTAAAGCTTGGATGTGGCTTGAAGTTGAAAAGCACTACTTACTGCAGATGGTGGCTTGGGTGCAATGGCTTGAAGTTAAAATGCATTACTTACTGCAAATGGTGGCATGAAGTTGAAAGGCACTATTTACTGCAAATTGTGGCTTGGGAGCATTGGCTTGAAGTTGAAAGGCACTATTATTGCAAATAGTGGCTTGGTTGCTTTGGCTTGAAGTTGAAAGGCACTATTTACTGCAAATGGTGGCATGAAGTTGAAAGGCACTACTTACTGCAAATGGTGGCTTGGGTGCTTTGGCTTGCAGTTGAAAGGCAGTACTTACTGCAAATGGTGGCTTGGGTGCTTTGGCTTGAAGTTTAAAGCACTGCTTGCTGCAAATGGTGGCTCGGGAGCTTTGGTTTGTAGTTGAAAGGCACTACTTACTGCACATGGTGGCTTGGGTGTGGCTTGAAGTTGAAAGACACCACTTACTGCAAATGGTGGCTTGGGTGTGGCTTGAAGTTGAAAGACACCACTTACTGCAAATAATGGCTTGGGTGTGGCTTGTAGTTGAAAGACACCACTTACTGCAAATGGTGGCATGAACTTGAAAGGCACTACTTACTGCAAATGGTGGCTTGGGAGCTTTGACGAAGTTGAAAGGCACTACTTACTGCAAATGGTGGCTTGGATGTGGCTTGAAGTTGGAAGGCATTACTTACAGCAGATGGTGGCTTGGGTGCAATGGCTTGAAGTTAAAAGGCACTACTTACTGCAAATTGTGGTTTGAAGTTGAAAGGCACTCCTTACTGCAAATGGTGACATGAGGTTGACAGGTACTATTTACTACAAATGGTGGCTTGGGTGCATTGGCTTGAAGTTGAAAGGCACTACTTACTGCAAATGGTGGCTTGGTTGCTTTGGCTTGAAGTTGAAAGGCACTATTTACTGCAAATGGAGGCATGAAGTTGAAAGGCACTACTTACTGCTAATGGTGGCTTGGTTGCTTTGGCTTGCAGTTGAAAGGCAGTACTTACTGCAAATGGTGGCTTGGGTGCAATGGCTTGAAGTTGAAAGGCATTACTTACTGCAAATGGTGGCTTTGGCTTGAAGTTGAAAGGCACTACTTACTGCAAATGGTGGCGTGGGTGTGGCTTGGGTGTGGCTTGAAGTTGAAAGACACCACTTACTGCAAATGGGGGCGTGGGTGCATTGCCTTGAAGTTGAAAGGCACTACTTACTGCAAATTGTGGCTTGAAGTTGAAAGGCACTACTTACTGCAAATGGTGACATGAGGTTGACAGGTACTACTTACTGCAAATGGTGGCTTGGGTGCATTGGCTTGAAGTTGAAAGGCACCACTTACTGCAAATGGTGGCATGAAGTTGAAATGCACTACTTACTGCAAATGGTGGCTTAGGTGCTTTAGTTTGAAGTTGAAAGGCACTACTGTAAATACACTTACTTCCTGTTTGCACTGTATATTAATTTTAGATAAAACGCTACCACTTGCGGCTGTGATTTTAGGCCATCTTACTCAGTACCCCTCCGCTGAGCAGATGCAGAGAATTCTTCCCATCAATGAAAAATAAAAGTGTTATTAGTTTAAAAAAAAATGTTGAGAATCTCTCTCCTGTCAATGACTCCATGAAAGCCACACCTTTTCCGGTGGGGGGGGGGGGAGGGGTTACAAAACCCGGAAATGTGGGTGTGGCTCAGTCTCTGCAAGATGGAGGAGGGAGAGGTCATGACTCGCTGTCTTTAGTGGCTTTGCACCCTACTTCAAATGGTATGAAACTGCACTTGGTGGCCTTATACCCTGCTTGAAATAGAATTTCAAGGATTAGCCGCGAGTCAACTACCAGCCCACCAGCCATGAGTGAGTGAGTGAGTTGCCAGCACAACAGGCTTGATTGACTGAGAGGCCAGCCCAAGAATCCATTTGCCGCACAATTTGCATACTAGCCCTCTGGAAACCAGTCCCTTCAGCCCACAACACCCATACTAGCGCTCCAGCCCCCCCCCCCCCCCCCCCCCCCCCCCCCCCCCCCCAACTGGCCACCAATATTAGAATTGGTGGAGAGGTGGAATATTGTGTTGGATGACCAGCCCTCCTGTGTGATGCTGGGACCCAACGGGTCCCACTTAGTCTAATATATCCTATTGGTGATAAAGCCATTACAATTTAAAGAACAAAACCACCCTAGGCAAACCTATTTGCAGAACAAAACAATCCCTCCTTGCTTTTTGTGGATGCATACCATAACTATTCCTACTCCCTTAATTCAACCAATCAATCATTTTAGTTATCTGCCACGCGATGAATCTGAGCAATCACACACCAAGTGCAGAACATAGCTGCACACCAGCACAACTCTCCTGTGCTGTTGTTGAATATGAGCCTGAACAAAGGTGGCCTGATGGCAATATGTTTGAGGACTGGTAAAGGAGACAGTTGTTGGTATACCAGGAAGATTCCTAAGCGTTCTATGGTGTTTTACGATCTGTAAATACAGGCAAGGGATTCCAATAACAAAGGGGAAATAGTCCATCCACTGAGATATCATTGCATTGATAAGGAAACTCCTGGATGGTAGGGGATCTCAAAGTTTGTTGAGTAATATGAGTGGTTCTGAGATTATAGAATAGTGAAAATGATAATCATACTAGTGAAGAGGGAAGGTAAATCAAAAGTGAAGCAAGACGGTGGAGGGATTTCAAAGAGTAGTTGAGAGCAGATTCTTATAATAGTTTCTCAATATTAGATCACAATCTGCTAATTGATAAGAGAATTTTTGTTACAACAGCAGGCACCCACAATCAACTTCAATAGGGGTTGAATTCTGGTTATATTTCAAATTTCAAGCATCGGCATTAAAAAAAAATGTGATCTAATACTTTAAGCAAATCAATAGCCAAATGCAATAGACAAAGTAACCAGTACAGGAATACATGGTAGGACGTACATGGTAAATGGTAGGGCATTGAAGAATACAGTTGAACAGAGGGATCTGGAAATAACCGTGCATAGTTCCTTGAAGGTGGAATCTCATATAGATAGGGTGGTAAAGAAAGCTTTTGGTATGCTAGCCTTTATAAATCAGAGCATTGAGTATAGGAAGCTGGGATGTAATGTTAAAATTGTACAAGGCATTGGTGAGACCAAATCTGGAGTATGGTGTACAATTTTGGTCGCCCAATTATAGGAAGGATGTCAACAAAATAGAGAGAGTACAGAGGAGATTTACTGGAATGTTGCCTGGGTTTCAACAACTAAGTTACAGAGATAGGTTGAATAAGTTAGGTATTTATTATCTGGAGCGCAGAAGGTTAAGGGGGGACTTGATAGAGATCTTTAAAATGATGAGAGGGATAGACAGAGTTGATGTGGACAAGCTTTTCCCTTTGAGAATAGGGAAGATTCAAACAAGAGGACACGACTTCAGAATTAAGGGACAGAAGTTTAAGGGTAACATGAGGGGGAACTTCTTTACTCAGAGAGTGGTAGCGGTGTGGAATGAGCTTCCAGTGGAAGTGGTGTCGGCAGGTTCGTTGGTATAATTTTTAAATAAATTGGATAGGCATATGGATGAGAAGGGAATGGAGGGTTATGGTATGAGTGCAGGCAGGTGGGACTAAGGGAAAAAAAGTTGTTCGGCACAGACTTGTAGGGCCGAGATGGCCTGTTTCTGTGCTGTAATTGTTATATGTTATATGTTATATGAATAGAGAATAATCACGGAGAAGTTTTTTCATCCACAGGATGGTGGGGGTCTGGAACTTATTGGCTGGAGTGGCAGCAAATCTGTAACACACACGCATTGAGAAAGCAATTGTATTTGGCCTCCTCACAAATGTATTTGATTTTAAGAAAGAGAGTTTGAGTATTTATCTACGTGGCAATGTTAAGCCTGGAAAATAATAGGATGGATGTCCACTATTTTCAAATGCATATTCCTAACTAGAGTATGGTAGCAGAAAATGTACGTTTTCAATAAGTTTGGTATCTTATACATTTAATCAACATAAATATAAAAAGAACAAAATATGATAAAGTCTATCGTTTATGCAGTTACTACATTTTTACATACAATCTTTCTGTAAAATCTCTTAAGTCCGTAGTTTTACCGTTGGGGATAGTGGACAAACCAGGTCAGCTAAGAACATGATTATTCCACTAATAAATCAAAGTTGTTACACTGCAACTGCAAACATACTTTGGAGCTGTTCCTCAATAAGATGTGTTTTGTAAATGACAAACAGTGTTGTATTTACGTCTAACTTGCAGTATCCGTTTTGGTTATTGCGGCCAACATTCTTTTGTGAATCTTTTTGTGCCGGAAACATTATATTGGCACTACCCATGGTAAGTTTGTTTGTCCCAAACATTAGAGTATTACTGTGCATCTCCAGATGTGTGTAGACTAGAATGTGTACAAATCGTCCCATGATCCCACATTTGAGAAAGCCTTTCAGGTATTCAGTAAAACCTGGATGGAGCACATAATATATATTCTGCTAGTGAATAATTTCAAACCAACAGGCATGTAGAAACAGGACTGTCTTCAAAGAATTATACTAACACGATGAATGATGAAAAACTATTAGATGCATTACATTAGAATCAATAATAGCCAAGCCATCACAAAATCTCACAAGTTATCATACTGCACATCTTGGTCTAAATTTGATTCTTAGTCTAGCATTTCAAATTACATCAAATGAGCATGACAAGAAAATTAAGCACAGCACGAGAGTAAATCAAAGTCTCACTACTATTCGATCCAACTGACCACGTACTGGCACAGGAAGAAGTGCAAAGAATAAGGGAACTTTAAAAAACACTATCTTCATTTTTCATTATTTTAGACTGAAACTGATAATAAATTCAACTTGTTAACTAATTAGCAATGGTGCATATATATTGTAATTGCAGTTGAGCATGCCAAGCAAAATGTTCTCACATACCCGTTTTAGGAAAAAGATATGTTCCAGTTTTACTATGGTTGCAGAGCAAACAAGGAATTGACTGTAATATCAGGATATTTCTACTTCACCAATTGTGGCTCACTGCCGTTTTAGCACAAGAACAGGGTAGCATAGTGGTAGAGTTGCTTTCCTGACTATGGGAACTGACTATGGGTACTATCTAATCCTGACTATGACTATCTGAACTGTCTGAACGATGTTTGTACGTTCTCATTGTGATCGTGTGAGTTTCATCCGAGTGCTCCGGTTTCCTCCCACATTCCAAAGATCTGCAGGTTTGTAGGTTAATTAGCTTCTGTATATTATCCTTTGTCTGTAGGATGGAACTAGAGTATGGATGATTGCTGGTCGGTGTGGACACGGTGGGCCGAATGGCCTATTTCCACACTGTATATCTAAAAGTGTACTTTACTTAATAAACTAAGTTTGGCCTGTTTCAACACATGTCAGTGTTATCAAGCCTGTAGACAATCAATGCAGGAGGAAGCATGAACACTCATAGAAGCAATTCTCACTATTATCTGGTACTGTGGTATATGGTTTTCATATCAGCAAAAACATCCCAAGGCATTGCACAATTATTTTTTAAACCATTGTCATGGAGATACTTTATCAAAAGCAAACTGGGAATGGAAATAACATTTAATCATTGTCGTGGTTCTTGATCAGCTCCGCATTTTCAAAATACACCAATAATGAAGCGCCTCTGTTAATAAATTTGGAACTGCATGGTACACGGTATCAAAGAGACATGGCAGACTTTCTCTTTCTGATTTTATATGAAATATATGTATCATTCCCAAGTCACTTACCGGAAATTCCAATTTAACTTGATTAACTTGATGCCATTCGAGCACCTTTTCAAGCAACCGGGCTTGCTCACTGGAGTCATTCCTGAAGGGTAAAACTATTGATTAAAACTAGGTCATATATGTATTTCACAAATGAGATCTAAAATAATACTATTAAAATAAACTTTGGAAAATGGAAGATAATCATTTAAAATTCCATAACATGCAACTATGAATGCCAATAATCACACGCAAATGTCAAACGATTTTTTATCCGTCCACTCTGAAAATATCATTCTCAAATATCTTACTTTGTGAACTGCAACTCCAACATTACTTTCCATTTCATGTTCTATGGACTCACTGACGTGGATTAATGATGGGGACAGTAATTAACTGGAAAAACCTACCCCAACAACCATGACTGTACATTATCAACCTGCTTAAGCATCTTAATAGCAACAATAAAATGTAAATGCAAATGCATGCTTCACTTTTGAATATCCATTTGGACTTAATGTCTGTGATTGATTTTTCTAGGATTTGGGAAACAGAGCAGCTAAAGAGAGTCAATGTCTGGTACATGCAATATTGCTTGTGATTTGGGTGACACCTTCTACTCCCAAACTTGGGTAACAATCTTTGATTTGATTTCCTCCTCACAATCTGTGAATCCCCAAGATATATCCCAACCTTATTAGGATGAAACCAAGCGCGACCTCCATTTCAAAGTTTCCTAATTAA
This sequence comes from Leucoraja erinaceus, assembly GCF_028641065.1. Taxonomy (NCBI): domain Eukaryota; kingdom Metazoa; phylum Chordata; class Chondrichthyes; order Rajiformes; family Rajidae; genus Leucoraja; species Leucoraja erinaceus. Next base: position 158,627,522 of record NC_073377.1, read on the forward strand.
AGTCCACACATTCAAATTATTTTGGTGTCCCATTCCACATGTCGACAGTTATACATACTACATTCATTTTTAAATTGCCTCTTCTATTTGAGATATTTTAGTGGGGAGGCAGTGGGGAACATTTACACAAACTTTAGTGGGGAACATTTACACAAACTTTTAACACACACCAAAAAATGTTGAAAGGTTGAAAAAACAGACATGGGTGGTGTCTGTACAGAGTTTGGAGGCTCTCCCTGTTACCACGTGGTTTTCTCTGGGTGCTCCAGTTTTCTCCCACACTCCAATGGTGTACAGGTTTGTAGGTTAATTCGCTTTGGGGAAAATTGTAAATTGTCCCTAATGTGCAGGATAGTTTTAGTATACAGGGAGATCGTAGCAGTCGGCACAGTTTGGTGGACCGAAGGGCTTGTTTCCACGATGTATCTCTAAAGTCTACATAGTAGGCTTTTTGAGGCAATCTCTCATTGATCTTGAGAGTTTCTTTAGCATGTCTGATATCTAAGGACATTTTATTAAGAGTTGGGTATTGCATATACTTCATCAGACTCATTTTCAAAAGCAAAAAGGTCACACTAAAAATTCTAATTAAATGTCCAAAAATGAATATAATTATAATTAAATAGATAATTTTTGAATTACTGGGAAGGCATATTTTCCGTTTCTTCATAAATCCAGTCATTATATAATCCAGTAGAATCCACAAAGAGCTGAACTTGGGTTTTTTTTTGTTACTTCCAAGCGTGACTAACGATTCAGATTCATAACTTGGATCAGATGATCATGGGCCACCAATGAAAGGCCAAACAATATAGTCTTCCATATACAAAAGGTATCTTGGGGGATAGAGAGGATTCTACCTGGTAGCTGACCTTGAGCATCTTGCTCTTAAAACCTACTCCTCAAATACCGACCCACTTTTGAAGGCTTTTGAACTATTGCTTAAAGTCTCTGATTATCTGGACTTCCCTTTTCCACAAGGTTAGCAACCCCCATTGAAAAGATTGAAATCACAGTTCCACCTCCAGTCTACTCTAATGTAAAGCTCATGTGCCATTGCTTTGCAGCTGGGGTGATTGGTGACTACAGACGTAGAGCAGGAGATCGGATACAGTAGCATCTAATCTCAAGCTCATCTGACAATTCTATATTTCACCAACTATCAAAGACGTTTTTTAGATACACCCTTGATGCCAACTTCTTAACTCAGAATTATTTTTTAACTAGACCAAGTGCAGACCTGTTGGGTCTGCTCCCCCAATGGTGTGATCCCCCAACCCAATATTCCACCATGCACCCGTCTCCTCCGAAGCCGTTCTCAAAAGTAAGATTCCAGCACTGCCCTGCCTCCCTCAACAGTGGATTAAAAAAAAAATCCAATGGCACCTCCCCTGCCTGCTGCAGCAGTGAAATGTTCAGAGTGTTCCTGTCTTGCAACTTAGTTTCGAAGTGTGTTGGAATCTGACATGTAAATGGAGAAGCCAGTTTTATTTTTGAAATACCTGGGGGTGGGGTGGGGGGGAGGGGGGGGAGAAGGATTTGATTAAAAACGAGTATTTCAACACGACGAAATGTAATGAGGAGCGGATACTTAGAAAGAAAAGTGAAATCTCTACCAAAATGGAAAAGATCTCGGAGATTGAGTGTCTGGATTGGGCGTGGCAATGAATCAAAGGAAGAAATGCAGCCGGCAACCGTACATGCAAATGGATCCATTCCGATTGGACATCTGCGAGCATCGGCCATTCCGATTGGACATCTGCGAGTTGGCCGTTCCGATTATCGGGCACGAATCAAAAGGCAGAAAGGGATCCGGACGGCAGCCGGACGAATAGCCCAGAGTTTTATAGATATATAGATAGATATAGATAGATAGATATAGATATAGATGGTTTAATCCTTTTAAAACCATAAAATGTTGTGAGAGGCCTCAAGGCAATTTCGGCTTAAGAATAAAATGAGCATGTGACTGCAAAGTTCTAGAGTTATTGGGCCATGGGAAACATTTTCCCTGCCTGCATCCCGTTGAACCTTATAAGATTTTGGAAGTTTCAGTGAAGTCATCTCTCATTCTTTTTTTGAATGACAGAGCCCGAATGCCTGGCCCCTGGTCTTCATGTTTATGTTCATCAAGTCCATCATATATGGACCATAGGAGTATGAATATGGAAATAATCCCATCCATGAAAACAGAGGTAGTTAAAATCTATTTGGTGCAGCATTATACCAACGAGCTTCAGCAAAAAACTACAGCTTCACCATGGGAAATACAAGAGAAAACCAACAAGGAAAATGAAGGAATATTTTGTGAAGGAAGAAGGATAGACAGAAGCATAAACAAATAAATTAAACATTATATTGTAAATAGCGAAGGCTAAGAAGGTTGGGATGCCAAAATAAACCACATTATTTTGTTTGAAGCAAGTCTTGTATAGTAAATAGCAGTGCAAATATACCACACTGTAAAAAAAATCCTCATGTCTGTCAGGTAATGTACTATTTCAGTAAATCTGCTTTATCACAAGGATTAACAAACAATATTGACTCCAACCACTTAAAGGTAAATATCAGTAAACTGGACTGCTTGTGTGCAATGCCACAGCAGATCTACTCATACTTTCTCCAACAGATGGATGTCGGGGAAAAAGACGACTTAAATAAGTTTCTTCTGAAAAACAGCTGTCCAACGCAATAAACATTGCAACTATTACCAAAGGGTAGTGGAAAAATAAACCCTTTTTAGGTTTGTGCTTTATTTAGATAATTTTCCTGTTTTTGTGTGCTGCTAAACATTGCCATAACCAAACATTCACATGATGAATGTGTCATAATTTACATGCTCAATATCCAATATGACAAATATTATTACCATGGATTTTGTTTATGTCGCTCATGGATATGTGAAAAGCCTTTATATAATTGCAAAAAAAAAAAAAAAAGAAGAACCATTATTTTCAGATGATAAAATACATTATAAAACAGCAATACACAACACATGTCCTACTGGATGTATTTGGCCCCAACAAGTTTCTATCCAGCAAACCATGTTCAGACTATAGTTCAGCCATTTGATCCAGAAGCTGGTTCCTCATGAGCGTGTGCAAAGTCTTCCTGTGGAAAACAGTAAGCATCACCCCAAAGTGGCTTTGACAGCTAAACTATGCCTACGGGCTTAAGAACTGTCCCATGACTGAATGCTTCTGACACTCACAGGCACTCTTAAGCAATTTAAAATAATTAAATGTGAATCTTATTATTAAAGATTCTCGTCTAAAAAGCGCCTCGTTTGAGCCTCACTGAGTTTCAAATGACGTAATAAATATTGTTAAAAAAAAACTTTTAAAATTAAAAATGTCATAAAATTACAATTGAAACACAAATATTAAGAAACACAGATAACTGAGTACATTAAAGAATACAGCTTTGAGGCACAACATGGAAAAATGGTTAAAATAATATCCTAATCTGAATACAAGATGGGTGAATTAATGATGAAAACTAAAAGGAATGCAAACAGTCTAGTAGAGAGTGCAGAATCGACAATCTAAAAAATGATTTCAGCTGACGTGAGTGGGAAAGGACAGGACAGATGGAAAAACTAGTGAAATACGAAGGTGCAATTTTTTTGGAAGAGATTGAAAAGTTTTCATACTCAGAATAGCCTGGGTGTCTTTTTTCACAAAGTACAATAAATTAATATGCAGGCATTACAAGCAATTAAGAAGGTAAATAAAAACTGAAGGGTCCCACCCCCAAAACACCATCTATCCATTTTCTCCAGAGATGCCCTACCCCCTGAATTACTCCAGTATTTTCTCTCTATCTTAGACAAATAGAACATTGGTCTTATTGCAAAAGAAGTTGCATAGTTGAGGCATCTTGTTCGAATTATATAAAGGTCAGGTATAATTGTAGTATAGGGAATGCAATGAAGGGGCATCAAATTTATGCCTGTGCTGATATGTTTGTCATATGAATGAATGTTGAAGCAGGGCTGCCAACATTGGGCGAGAGTTGGGAGTGAGAAATTGCGAGAGACCAAGCCCAAGGGAGCATAGCGACTGGGAGGGGTGAGAGGAGGGTTTCCCCCTCCCATTGGTACAGAGCGTTTGCATTTATCAGCTTGAAATTGTGCAATATGGTGCATACTGTAGCGAGTCTTTTAACTTACACTTGAATGTAATATATATGCTTTAAATTGGATTGGAGCGTTTTTGAATGGGGGGAGGCTGAGCGATCACTGATCACTGGCCTTAGGGGTACCCGGTGAGGGAGTGGAGCAACCGAGTGGGGAGAGGGTGTGGAAGAAGGGTTGTCCCCCCCTCTCAGGGTAGGAACTTTTTGAAATTTGATGTATCAAAATCATGTTTTAGTGCATTGTAGAAGTATGATTTCAATGTTTTTTGTATGAATTATTTTTACTTTGTGTGAAACTTTTTCCACACAAAGGGTGATGGGTGTATGGAACAAGCTGCCAGAGGAGGTAGTTGAGGCAGGGACCATCCCAACATTTAAGAAAAAGATAGACTGATACATGGATAGGACAGGTTTGGTGGTATGGACCAAAAGCAGGTAGCGTAGCTGGGACATGTTGGCGGGTGTGGGCAAGTTGCGCCAAAAGGCCTGTTTTCACACTGTATCACTCTATGACTACATTATACCTCCACCATGCATGAATGCTTCAAACTCAAGTGATCGAGTTTTATTGCCATATACTCAAGCATAGAAACGTAGAAAATAGGTGCAGTAATAGGCCATCGGCCCTTCGAGCCAGCACTGCCATTCAATATGATCATGGCTATTCATCTAAAATCAGTACCTTTCCTGTTTTTTCCCCATATCCGTTGATGTCATTAGCCCCAATAACTAAATGTAACTCTCTCTTGAAAACATCCAGTGAATTGGCCTGCACTGCCTTCTGTGGCAGAGAATTCCACAGATTCACAACTCTCTGTGTGAAGAAAGTTTGTCCTCATCTCAGTCCTAACTGCCCCCCCTTTATTCTTAAACTGTGACCCCCTGATTCTGAGCGCCCACAACATCGGGAACATTTTTCCTGCAGTTACAGTAAGTGAAAATCTAGCAGGCAAGCAGGATGCTTTCACCAACCACCCCCATTTGAAGTCCACTATCTTCCACCGTTTCTACCCAGTGCTTGGTACTTACTTCCAGCAGCCACTGGTTGTCCTCCAGGATGCACCGAGCCGCAGCCTGATCCATGCCGGTCACCTGGGCGAATTCGGCACAGAGACTCTCACGGCAACGGCGCAACGATTCCGACGCCTCCGACAGCCCGGGACTCTTGCACTGAGGCTGCTCCATGGCCGGAGCTGCAGTGAGCGACTCGCCAGCCCGGAAAACACTCTCCAGCCCCGCTCCCCGTCCGCATCTGTCCCCGCCGCTGCTTCTGCTTCCAACACCCACGGCCCATGCAGTTGATATGAGTTTTGAAATTTTCGTTGATCACAGAATTTCTCACAACAGAGCGAGAGAAATTTGTGATCAGCGTGAGAATTTGGTGAAATGCGTGATTCTCACGCTCAATGCATGGGAGTTGGCAGCCCTGCCTCTCTATCCCCCCTCTCTCTCCCCCCCCCTCTCTCTCTCTCTCCTCTCTCTCTCCTCCTTTCTCTTTCCCCTCTCTCCCCCTCTCTCTCCTCTCTGTTCCCCTCTCTCTTTCCTCTCTCTCCCACTCTCCCCCTCCCATCTCTCCACCTCTCCTTCTCTCCCCTCTCTCTCTCCCACCTCACTCCCATCCCTCTCTCTCCCCCCTATCTCTCTCTCCCCCCTCTTCCGCTCTCTATCCTCTCAACCCACCTCTCCCCTACCCCTCTTTCCCCTCTCCTTCACTGTCTCTCCTCTCACCCCCCCCCCCCCCTGGCTCACTCTCCCCTTCCCCCCCTCTTCCCTCTCCCCCCTCTCTCTCCCCCCTCTCTCTCTCTCTCTCTCTCTTCCCCCCCCTCTCTCTCCCATCTCTCTTCCCCCTCTCTCCCTCCCACCTCCCTCTCCCCCTCTCTCTCGTCCCCCTCTCCTCTTTCTATCTCTCTCTCTCCCCTCTCTTTCCCCACTCTCTCTTCCCCTCTCTCTTTCCCCTAACTCTCTCGCCCCTCTCTTTCCCCAAACTCTCTCTCTCCTCCCTCTCTCTCCTTCACTCCCCCTCTCTATCTCTGTCTCCTAGCTCTCTCTCCTCCCCCTCTCTCTCCGCCCTCTCTCTCCTCCCTCTCTCTCCCCCTCTCGAGAATAATTCGAGGAAGTCTCTCCCCCCTCTCTATCTCTCCCCGTCTCTCTTCTCCTCTCTCCTCCCCCCTCTCTCTCTCCTCACTCTCCTCCTCTCTCATCTCCTCTCTCTCCTCTCTCATCCTCTCTCTCCCTCTTCCCCTTTTCTCCCTCCCACCTCACTCCCCCTTGCTCTCTCTCTCCTCTCTTTCTCCTCTTTCTCTTTGCCCCCATCTCTCTCTTTCCCCGTTTCTCTCTTTCCCCGTTTCCCTCTTTCCCCCCCCTGCCCTTCTCCCTCTCTCTTTTAGCACCCCTCTCTCTCTCCCCTCCTCTCTCCCATTCTCTCCTCCCTCTCCACCCCCCCTCTCTCTTCCCTCTTTCTTCCCTCTCACCCCTCTCTCTCTTCCCCCCTCTCCCTCCTCTCTCTCCCTACCTCTCTCTCTCCCCCTCTCTCCCCCCCCTCTCCCTCTTCTCTCTCTCCATTCACTCCTCCACTGTCTCTCCTTCTCTCTCCTTTCACCCCCCACTCTCTCTCCCCACTGTCTCCCTGTCTCCTTCCCCTCTCTCTCTCTCCACCTCCCTTTGAGAGTCTGTCCCTTCGGCACAGAGACTCTCGCGGCAGAGGTGCAACGCTTCCGATGCCTCCGACGGCCCGGGACTCTTGCACTGCTCCATGGCCGGAGCTGCAGCGAGCGATTCGCCAGCCCCGCAAACACTCGCCACCCGGGCAAACACTCGCCAGCCCCGCAAACGCTCACCAGCCCTGGCTCCCTGCATCTGTATCCGCCCGCTGCTTCCATCCCTCCCTCAGCCCCGGTTCTCCAACACCCGCAGACCATGCAATTTATCTGAGTTTTGAAATGTTCGTTGATCACAGAATTTCTCACCACAGAGCGTGAGGGCGTGAGAGTTTATTCAAATGCGTGATTCTCACGCTCAAAGCGTGAGAGTTGGCAGCCCTGGTTGAAGCCTAGGCCTATATTGGCTTGAGGATAGAAAAATGAGATGTGATCTCATGGAAACGCAGAAAATCCTTGCGAGCTTGACAGGGTGGACGAAGAGCATATGTCTTCCCAAGCGAGAGTGTCTCATGCAAATTAAGGATAAGATTTCAGGGCAGAATAATGAGCAATTTCTTCTTCTTCATGTCAGTGAGCATTTGAAATCACCGGAGCTGTAAATTTTGAATATGATGGAAATCGAGGGATTTGTAACAAACACATTCTTCTTTAAGCATGGACCATTTTTAACTCTTTCCTTTCCTTTAATATTTGCTTTCGTGGTAAAAAAGCTCTAAAACAATTCCGACCGGCAGGTGTTCTGGTTTCATCCCACATATCAAAAATGAAGTGGTAAATAGTAAATTCAAATGGTTTTCCATGAAGGTCGGAGGGAACCAACAGCCAGAAGCAGCGACAACGAGTATTGGATGGAAGTAGGTGAGTCAGAGGGAAAGAAGATTTAAAAAGAGTGCCAAAGGCCCAGGTTCGAGTCATTTACAAATTAGCTGTAAAAGTAGCTGATTAGGTAACAGATAAAGAAGTGCAGCTGTAGAGGAGCGGCCTTGTTGGGAGTGGCCTTGTTGAGGTGAAGTGCCTTGGTAAGTAAAGTGTGAGCCTTTGGCGTGAGAGTTTTTGGCGTGGAGGCTGGTCCACTGAAGAAATGGCAGGCAAGTTGGTGCAGTGTGTTTCCTTCAGGATGTGGGAAGTCAGGGACACCGCTGGAGCTTCTGGAAACTACACCCGCAGAAATTGTGTCCAGGAGCAGCTCCTGAAAGAAAGTGTTGGGGAACTGGAGAAGTAGCAGGATGACCTTCAGGCCATCTGGGAAAACGAGAGTTTTCTGGACAGGACCTACTGTGAGGTTGTCACCCCAAGGATACAGGAAGAGCGAAGATGGGTGATTGTAAGAAAGGGGAGTAAACATGGAGTGCAGGAGACCCTGGTGGCTGTACCTAATGAGAAAAGGTACCCCCCCTTGGGAGCTGTTGGGGCACAAGACGCTTCCAGTCTGAGCGGCGGACAGACCGGTGGCTCCAATCTTAGTGATGAGACTCGACCGGCGAGACCGACGTCGGGCAGAGCCGTAGTGGTGGGTGACTCCATTGTCCGAGGTACAGACAGGAGATTCTGCGGCGACAGGCGAGACTTAAGGATGGTCTGTTGCCTCTCTGGTGCCAGGGTTCAAGATGTCACGGATCGACTTCAGAACATCCTCGAGAGGGAAGGTGAACAGCCGGCAGTAGTTGTGCGCGTGGGCACAAATGACGTCGGGAAGAAGAGGAAGGAGGTTCTGCAACATGAGTTTAGAGAGTTAGGAAGAAGTCTGAAAAGCAGGACTTCTAGGGTGGTTATCTCTGGATTGCTTCCTGTACCTCGTGTTGATGAGGGCAGGAACAGGGAGATAGTGGATCTGAATATGTGGCTGGGGGACTGGAGCAGGGAGCAGGGAATTATATTTATAGACCACTGGGATCTCTTCTGGGGTAGGGGTGACCTGTACAAAAGGGACGGGTTACGCCTGAACTGGAGGGGGGCCAAAATTCTGGCAGGCAGGTTTTCCAGTGCTACACGTGTGGGTTTAAACTAAATTGGGAGTATAAAGATGGAGTTAAAGGGGAAGTGAGTGAAGGAAAATGTAACGAATGGCTCCAGAATTAATGGGAAGGAAAGTTCGAGAAGGGATAAGAGAGTAACTGAGGCAATTTGAGGAGTGCCTCCGAGATGGATTCTTAGAGCAGCTTGTACCGGAGCCTACCAGGTAGAAGGCAATTCTGGATTTAGTATTGTGTAATGAACCGGATTTGATAAGGGAACTCAAGGAGCCATTAGGAGGTAGTGACCATAATATGATAAGTTTTAATCTACAATTTGAGAGGAGAAGGGAAACCCAGAAGTGTCAGTATTACAGTTGAGCAATGGGGACTATAGAGGCATGAGGGATGCTCTCAAGAGAGAGTTAGATAGATCTCTTAAAGTGAGGGGATATAGGGAGAAGGAAGGAGCAGGGTACTCATTGTGGATGATAAGCTATGATCACAGTAAATGGCAGTGCTGGTTCAAGGGGCCAAATGGCCTACTCCTTCACCTATTGTCTATTGTCTACTGTCTATTGTCAGACAGCATTTCTGGAGAAAAGGAATAGGAGATGTTTCGGGTCGAGTCCCTTCGTCAGACTGAGATTCAGGGGAAAGGGAAAGGGAAATCAGTGATATAGACGGGGAAATATAGAGACATAGAAGAAATGAATGAAAGATATGCAAAAAAGTAACAATGACAAAGGGAACAGTCCATTATTAGCTGTGGCCCAGGTGAAAACGAGTTACAGACAATGAGACTCAATAAGATGGCTTTGAAGCTAGTCTGATGGGTGGGGGAGGGATGGAGAGGGGTTGCATGAAGTTAGAGAAATCAATATTCGTGCCAGTGGGTTGTAAACTGCCTAGGCGAAATATGAGGTACTGTTCCTTCAATTTGCGTTTGGCCTCAGTCTGACAATGGAGGAGGTCCAAGACAGGAAGGTCAGTATGGGAATGGGAAGAGGAATTAAAAAATGTGGCCACCGGGAGATCAGGTAGGTCCAGGTGGACTGAGCGAAGGTGTTCAGCGAAATGAACGCCTAGTCTGCATTTGGTCTTACCGATGTATAAGAGTCAACACCTTGAACACCGGAAACAGTAGATGAGGTTGGAGGAGGTGAAAGTAAACCTCTGCCTAACCTGAAAAAAACTGTGGGGGTCCCTGGACAGAGTTGAGGGAGGAGGTATAGGGACTAGTGTTGCATCTCTTGCGATTGCAGTGGAAGGTACCTGGGGAGGAGATGGTTTGGGTGGGATGGGATGAGTTAACCAGCGAGTTGCGGAGGGAACGGTCTCAGAGGAAGGCGGAAAGGGGTGGAAATGGGAAGATGTGACTAGTGATGGGATCCTGTTGGAGGTGGCGAAAATGTCAGAGGATTATGTATTGTATGTGACGGCTGATGGGGTGAAAGGTGAGGACTAGGGGGACTGTCCCTGTTGTGACTGGGAGGAGGGGGAGCAAGAGCGGAGTTGCGGGGTACAGAGGAGACACGTGGATATAAGTACAGTATTATAACAATTATTTGATGCTATCAACATTGATTCGATGCCATAATGATTAACGATGCATCTAAAGTTGTTTTGCTCAACATGTTCCTAAATCCAATGCTTAACAGGGAAGACCTCATCTTAGTACATTTGGGCTGATGAACTATAGAATGTTGGCTGAACTGAGGTGGTGTTTGACGTTATGGGATCTTGTAGTGGTCATTGCATTTGGAAAAGTTGTGTAGAAGAAAGGATCATACATTCACTTGCTTACTACCTATTATGCCACTAGCATTTAGCGGAAAGATCAAATTCTACATCTCTATGTTTCTGACAATTTTTTTAACGGTTCCCAGCTTTGCACCAGACTTTTCAATTCAACTTCCACAGCTCTTCACCATGTTTTCATCCCGGCAATCCACTCGGGGCGGGAATAGCCGGCAAGCTGCGGCCAGATCCACCAGCAGGTCCCGGCTGACCGCCGCAGACAGAACCCTGGGGGCACACCCGGAAGATCCAGTTCGCCCACTGTGTGCCAAGGAAGGACTCACCTGGAGGGCCCGGCTCGCCTGCTGTGGGTGGAGGACCCACCCGGTATGCCTGATTCACCCGCTGCAGATAGAATAGAACCCGCCCAGAAGACCCAGCTCGCCCACCATAGACTGTGGACTCGCCCGCCATGGATCAAGGACACACGCCGTGGACTGAGAACAAACCTGGAACGCCCAGCTCACCCGCCTAGAGTGGAAGTAGTTGGAGGGAGGGCCAGACAGCAGACTGGTGGCGGCAGGGAGTGTATTGCCTCGTGGGTGGAGTGGGCCGCTGGAGGTCCTGCAGTAGCCTGGGACTACGCTGGACCAGGCACCGCTCCAAGATGCTGAGCTCGTGGACCGCATGTGGCATTCAGTGGCGGAGGACACCAACATCCATGCTTGGCCAGGCCAATCCGCTGGACAATGGGCCCTCGTGGTCAGGTTAAGAACTCCATACTTACAAAATGGGACTTACAAATGGTGCCAAACTGGTGACTCGGTATACTGCCTCAGTGTACTACTGCTATACACTTGTACCGTATCTGAGATGCTTCTCTAAGATGTATCTAAGTGCTGAGGATGGACACAAAAGCTGGAGAAGCTCAGCTGGTCAGACAGCATTTCTGGAGAAAAGGAATAGTAGGTATGTTGCAAAGCGTACCTGAAGCATCGCTGAAAATCTGCCCCAGCCCGTGTGCTCGATTTTGGCGCCGTTTAGAGGGGGGCGGGTTTAAAACGCGATTTTCTCTAGGCTGTTCAAATTGAGTTTGTTCAGCCTAGTTAATTATTAACGAAAATTCGCTGGTAGGTTCCCTCACATGAAAGGATCATAATAGGGGTGTATTATAGACCGCCAAACGGGGAACGAGAATTGGAAGAGCAAATATGTAAGGAGATAGCAGAGATTAGTAGTAAGCACAAGGTAGTGATTGTGGGAAATTTCAACTTTCCACACATAGACTGGGAAACACATTCTGTAAATGGGCTGGATGGGTTGGAGTTTGTAAAATGTGTGCAGGATAGTTTTTTGCAGCAATACATAGAGGTACCTACTAGAGGAGGGGCAGTGCTGGACCTCCTGTTAGGAAATGAGACTGGACAGGTGGCGGAGGTATGCGTTGGGGAGCACTTCGGGTCCAGTGATCACAATACCATTAGTTTCAATATAATTATGGAGAGGGTCAGAACTGGACCTAGGGTTGAGATTTTTGATTGGAGAAAGGCTAACTTTGATGCGATGCGAGATGATTTAAAAGGAGTGAACTGGGACATTTTGTTTTATGGGAAAGATGTAGAAGAGAAATGGAGGACATTTAAAGGGGAAATTTTAAGAGTACAGAATCTTTATGTTCCTGTTCGGTTGAAAGGAAACAGTAAAAATTGCAAAGAGCCCTGGTTTTCAAGGGAAATTGGACATCTTGTTCGGAAAAAGAGGGAGATCTACAATAATTATAGGCAGCATGAAGTAAATGAGGTGCTTGAGGAGTATAAGGAATGTAAAAAGAATCTTAAGAAAGAAATTAGAAAAGCTAAAAGAAGATATGAGGTTGCTTTGGCAAGTAAGGTGAAAGTCAATCCAAAGGGTTTCTACAGCTATATTAATAGCAAAAGGATAAGGAGGGATAAAATTGGTCCATTGGAGAGACAGAGTGGACAGCTATCTGCAGAGCCAAAAGAGATGGGGGAGATATTGAACAATTTTTTTTCTTCGGTATTCACCAAGGAGAAGGATATTGAATTATGTGAGGTAAGGGAAACTAGTAGAGTAGCCATGGATACTATGAGGTTCAAAGTAAAAGAAGTACTGACACTTTTGAAAAATATAAAAGTGGATAAGTCTCCAGGTCCAGACAGGATATTCCCTAGGACATTGAGGGAAGTTAGTGTAGAAATAGCCGGGGCTATGACAGAAATATTTCAAATGTCATTAGAAACGGGAATAGTCCCCGAGGATTGGCGTACTGCGCATGTTGTTCCATTGTTTAAAAAGGGTTCTAAGAGTAAACCTAGCAATTATATACCTGTTAGTTTGACTTCAGTGGTGGGCAAATTAATGGAAAAGATACTTAGAGATAATATATATAAGCATCTAGATAAACAGGGTCTGATTAGGAACAGTCAACATGGATTTGTGCCTGGAAGGTCATGTTTGACTAATCTTCTTGAATTTTTTGAAGAGGTTACTAGGGAAATTGACGAGGGTAAAGCAGTGGATGTTGTCTATATGGACTTTAGTAAGGCCTTTGACAAGGTTCCTCATGGAAGGTTGGTTAAGAAGGTTCAACTGTTGGGTATAAATGCAGGAATAGCAAGATGGATTCAACAGTGGCTGACTGGGAGAAGCCAAAGGGTAATGGTGGATGGCTGTTTATCGGGTTGGAGGCAGGTGACTAGTGGGGTGCCTCAGGGATCTGTGTTGGGTCCTTTGTTGTTTGTCATGTACATCAATGATCTGGATGAAGGTGTGGTAAATTGGATTAGTAAGTATGCAGATGATACCAAGATAGGGGGTGTTGTGGATAATGAAGAGGATTTCCAAAGTCTACAGAGTGATTTAGGCCATTTGGAAAAATGGGCTGAAAGATGGCAGATGGAGTTTAATGCTGATAAATGTGAGGTGCTACACCTTGGCAGGACAAATCAAAATAGGACGTACATGGTAAATGGTAGGGAAGTGAAGAATACAGTTGAACAGAGGGATCTGGGTATAACCGTGCATAGTTCCTTGAAGGTGGAATCTCATATAGATAGGGTGGTAAAGAAAGCTTTTGGTATGCTAGCCTTTATAAATCAGAGCATTGAGTATAGAAGCTGGGGTGTAATGTTAAAACTGTACAAGGCATTGGTGAGACCAAATCTGGAGTATGGTGTACAATTTTGGTCGCCCAATTATAGGAAGGATGTCAACAAAATAGAGAGAGTACAGAGGAGATTTACTAGAATGTTGCCTGGGTTTCAACAACTAAGTTACAGAGATAGGTTGAATAAGTTAGGTCTTTATTCTCTGGAGCGCAGAAGGTTAAGGGGGGACCTGATAGAGGTCTTTAAAATGATGAGAGGGATAGACAGAGTTGATGTGGACAAGCTTTTCCCTTTGAGAATAGGGAAGATTCAAACAAGAGGACATGACTTCAGAATTAAGGGACAGAAGTTTAGGGGTAATATGAGGGGAAACTTCTTTACGCAGAGAGTGGTGACGGTGTGGAATGAGCTCCCAGTGGAAGTGGTGGAGGCAGGTTCATTGGTATCATTTAAAAATAAATTGGATAGGCATATGGATGAGAAGGGAATGGAGGGTTATGGTACGAGTGCATGCAGGTGGGACGAAGGGGAAAAAAATTTGTTCGGCATGGACTTGTAGGGCCGAGATGGCCTGTTTCCGTGCTGTAATTGTTATATGGTTATATGGTTATATGGTTATGAGCTATTATTAGTTTTACGAGTTTTTCCTAAGTGCTATAGTAGTTTAAAAATTAACCTCTAAACCCCCGACGGCTCGCAACCAGCTGGGTCTATAGAGCAGAAATCTGAAGGGTAGCAGTATATTTTTACATTAAAAAGGGCTTCTTAAGATCACTTTATACAAAGTTTAATATTGCGAGTAGCTAATTTTGGGCCCATTATATCCCGCAGTATTTTTCTGGGCATTTGAGGGCACAAATCCACCGCAATGTGAACGTTCTAAACCAGCGCGTTCACAGGATCCCTCAAGAAAGCTGATTTTAAATGGACTTTAATTCACAGCAATTGAACACTAAATTCCTTCCATTTGGCCTATAAATTAATGTAAATGAGATTTAAAAATCATGTTTTATTGTGAATTATTTGTGAATATTATTTGGACACTTAGGCTATTTAAAAATGTTAATCATTTATTAAGAAATGGATAGATGTTTAGATCTAGTAATTGAAGTTTGAAATTAGCTACAAGTGTGTAACTAACTAATTATATGCTTTAATTTCAGGTCATCCAAGTAAGATTGTTTTATATTTGTTTCAGAATGGTTCAATCTATGATAACTCAAAATTTCATTCAGTTCTCTTAATTTTTAAGAAGGTTATGGCCTTTTGACAGCACACGATCACAGCTTTTTTGTTATGTCCATAGAAAATCAATAGGGAACAAGATGCTAATTTCCGAGTATGAAAATGGCCATAACTTTTTAAATACTTGAGATATGAAAGTGAATCAGGTGCCAAATTAAACTTATTTTTATGCTTTATCTGATGGGATAAATTACAGACTTGATTTTTTAAATCTCAAAATTTTGTAACATTGCTAGGAATAGGTAATGCTTCAGGTCGAGATCCTTCTTCAGACTTAAGTGCTTATGTATGATGATACTTGTACTGAACTGTATTCAAAAATGAATTTCACTGTACCTTGGTACATGTGACAAAGAAAGTACCATGCCATACCATATCAGGATACTTTTATTTTGCTTTCCTATTTTAAATCTTTCTGGCTCTCTCAGGGCTAGAGCAGGGAGTCTAAACATTTTTATAGCACGAAGCACATCTTGGCATTTAGATGATCACAGGTTACAGGTGGGGGCACTGCGAGTCAGCTGCCCTGCCAGCAGCATGTTCGTTATTTCAACATTTTGTTTTTTTGGTGTGTCTAATGTTAGATTAGGTGTCTCTTGGTGTGCCTTGTGTGGGGGGTGGTGAAGAGGGGAAAGGGGGAAACCGTTTTCGGTCTCCTCCGCCACGGAGAGGCAACTTTTTCCATGTCGTCTCCCTCGCGGACTAACAGCATGGATTGGAGCGGCCTTTCCCGGAGTCGGGTCCGGAGCATCAGCAGCAGGCGCAACGTGGACTTTTCCATCGCGGAGCGGGCGAACCTTTGCCGGGGGTTGCCAGAGAGGAGTGCTCCGATCGCTGGCCTGGTGACTTTGGCACCGTGGGGGCTGTGGTCCACAGAGCTTCTAGCTGCGGGCGTGGCTTGGGCTTACCATCGCGGAGTCTGGGATCCCTTGCTGGGATCGCCGGAGAAGAGCTCCGACCACCAGCCTGCGGCTTATAACACCCTGATGTCGCGGTCACTGGTAGGAAAGTGCCGATTTGGGACCTCCAAGCCGCGGAGTGTGTTTGATTATCCTGACGTCAGTGTTTAGAGCTTCCCGACGAGAGGGCCTGTACATTCGGCTGTCCTTAGCGGCGACTACAGAGGTTTTATGGCCCCAACCATGGATGAACAAAGGAGGAGGACTGGCTGAACTTTGTTGCCTTCCACCACAGTGAAGAATGATGTGGTGGATGTTTGTGTTCAATTTTATTGTGTATTGTGTGTTATTTTAAGTGTATCGCTGCATGGCAAATTCATTTCACTGCACCTTCAGTCAATAAAATTGACTTTGACTTTTGACAAGTACAGGAGAACGCAATTCTTCTAATTACCTGTTGGTAGAGTCCTGCAAACAGCCACAGATGTAGATATCCAACTTCCTGATTGTGCATTTGCGTTACAATGTGCACACCATTTGCGAATAAAAGATATATACCACAACCGCAAATATTCTCACTTGCTGAATATGCAGCTGATTTGCAATCATACCTACCCTACCATGATGATCACTCCCAATATCCAGGGAGTGATCGTAATACAGTAACGATACAGTAAAAGGTGTATGGTACATTCTGGAATTGATAGGTGTTGGTTAATCAAGGATTCATCACCTGATTGTTCCATCTGCACAGTCCATTGTCGGCCTGGGCACTTCACCATCACTGTCCAAATATCAACCTGGGAAGTTACCACAGCACTTTTCCCTAATGTACCCACATGCTGCAGGGGAAGCTCCATTTGCCATAGTATCCTACTAACACCCATTGGAGAGAACCAACTTTTTATCATCTCTCTGAGGAAAAAGTCATGAGCAACTACCTACACTGCAAGAGCTATATGATATCTTGGCAAGACCATCAGAGACTTCCTGTCACTTTCACAATGTGTAGTGTTCATAAGTTCAAGGAACAGAATTAGGCAATTCAGCCCATCAAATCTACTCTGCCATTCAATCATGGCTGATCTCTTTCCCTCTCAACCACATTCTCCTGCGTTCTCCCCATAATCCCTGACACCCCTACTAATTAAGAGTCTGTCAATCTCTACTTTAATAGTATCGATTGACTTGGCCTGCAATTCAGCACCCTTGGGTTTCAGTCCACAATACATCACATGAGCATGTAGGCGTAAGTGAAGGCATGGTAGGTATAAGATGGAGACTACTGAAGCTAAGTTGGCGATTTCCCTTTTCTCTTTAGTACATACAGTGCATTCAGAAAGTATTCAGACCACTTCACTTTTTCCACATTTTATTACGTTATAGCCTTATTCTAAAATGGATTAAATTCATTTTTTTTAATCATCAATCTATACCCAATATCCCATAATAAAAAAGCAAAAACAGGTGTTTAGAAATTTTGCAAATTAAAAAGAAATAACTGAAATATCACATTTACATAAGTATTTAGAGCCTTTGTTATGACACTCAAAATTGAGCTTAGGTGCATCCTGTTTCCATTGATTATCCTTGAAATGTTTCTACAACTTGATTTGAGTCCACCAGTGGTAAATTATATTAATTGTACATGATTTGGAAAGGCACACACCTGTCTATATAAAGTCCCACAGTTGACAGTGCATGTCAGAGCAAAGACCAAGCCATGAAGACGAAGGAATTGTCCGTAGACCACCGGGACAGGATTGTGTCGAGACACAGATCTGGGGAAGGGTATAAAACAATTTCTGCAGCATTGCAGGTCGCAACGAGCACGGTGGACTCTATCATTCTCAAATGGAAGAACTTTGGAACCACCAGGACTCTTCATAGAGCTGGCCGCCCGGCCAAACTGAGCAATCGGGGGAGAAGGACCTTGGTTAGGGAGGTGACCAAGAACCCAATGGTCACTCTGACAGAGCTCCAGAGTTCCTCTGTGGAGATGGGAGAACCTTCCAGAAGGATAACTATATCTGCAGCACTCCACCAATCAGGCCTTTATGGTAGAGTGGCCAGACGGAAGCCACTCTTCAGTAAAAGGCACATGACAGCCTGTTTGGAGTTTGCCAAAAGGCACCTGAACAAGATTCTCTGGTCTGATGAAACCAAGATTGAACTCTTTGGTCTGAATGCCAAACGTCACGTGTGGAGGAAACCAGGCACCGCTCATCACCTGGCCAATACCATACCTACGGTGGTGCATGGTGGTGGCAGCATCATGCTGTGGGGATGTTTTTCAGCAGCTTGACTGGAAGACTAGTCAAGATCGAGGGAAAGATGAACGGAGCAAAGCACAGAGAGATCCTTGATGAAAACCTGCTCCAGAGCGTTCAGGACCTCAGACTGGGGCAGAGGTTCACCTTCCAACAGGACAATGAACCTAAGCACACAGTCAAGACAATGCAGGAGTGGCTTCGTGACAAGTCTATGAATGTCCTTGAGTGGCCCAGCCAGAGCCTGGACTTGAACCCGATCAAACATCTCTGGAGATACCTGAAAATAACTGTGCATTGATGCTCGCCATCTAACCTGACAGAGCTTGAGAGGATCTGCAGAGAAGAATGGGAGAAATTACCCAAATACAGGTGTGCCAAGTTTGTAGCATCATACCCAAGAAAACTATAATCGCTGCCAAAGGTGCCTCAGCAAAGTATTGAGTAAAGGGTCTGAATACTTATGTACATGTGATATTTCAGTTATTTCTTTTTAATTACTTTGCAAAAATTTCTAAGCACCTGTTTTCGCTTTTTTATTATGGGGTATTGTGTGTAGATTAATGATTTAAAAAAAAAGAATTTAATCCATTTTAAAATAAGGCTGTAACATAACAAAATGGGGAAAAGGTGGAGGGTCTGAATACTTTCTGAATGCACTGTATATTCCATAATGACTTGAATCTACCAAAGCAGAAAAGAGGTGCCTATAAGGCAGAATAGATATGTTATCACCTAAATTATTAATCCAGATAATTCTGCATTTCCCATCTGGACAACTATGTTCATTATAATAGGTAGCCTGGTTGTGGCCATATTACAAATATCAATGATAATCAACCATTTTTGATTGGACAAGAATGTTGCTGTAGACTCTTTATCGGCCTTTATTTGTTGTTATTGATTCGTGTTCCCAGGTGAAACAACTCCCAAGAAATAATTGATCAGAATCAATAAAGTGACGAAATCGAGCTATTATACATGATGTACATTTCATCAGCTTCCATTCTTCATACCACGAGCATCACAATTTCCAGCTTAGATCAGATAAATACTGGTTTGGTGAAAAAGTAGCTTGTTGTACCTACATTAAAAAAGCCAGATAGCTACTCAGAATAGTTGAAACAGTTTGAGTCTATAAACCAAGAAATTGACCTGTGGTGTAGTATCCCAGTACGCCACGAAAGAAGCAAGGACTCCATTAATGTAGACGTAAAGAACTTTCGATGCTGAAATCTTGAGCAATAAACAATTTTGGAATAACTCAGCGAGCAGGCAACATCTCTGGAGAGAATGATATTATTGTATAAGCTGCAAGAATAGAATGAGCAGGAGAGAGGTAGACGAATGCCCATGAAACAGACCACATTCCAAGAGTAAAATAATAGGCAATAGAATTTTTAGCCAGTCTTTGATTGCTGACAGAGAGTTTTCAACTTTATTGATGAGATAGGTAACTCAGAGGATTGTAATGCGCCTGTCCCACCTAGGCTATTTTTAGGTGACTGCCGGCGACTGTCATAGCCGCAGCAGGTCGCCAAAAAAACAGCAACTGGACCCCCCCTTCGACAAAATTTGAAATAGAATCATTACTTTAACAACAATAAAAACAGTCAGCACAGGCGACAACCTACGTCACCTGGCAACAACCTACGTCAACTTTGCGACAACCTATGTTAACCTGGCGACAACTACCACAGCACCTACATCAGGAGAAGTCAAGCTACGCTCATTAGCGTAAAACCCACTGTCGCCAACTGTTTCCGAAATTTTTTCAGCATGTTGAAAATCCAGCGGTGACCAGAAAGACGCTACGACTCTTTGGGCGACTGAGGAGACCATACAGGCAATACCCCGGCGATAGCCTAGTCACCTGTAGTCACCTAAAAAATCGCCTACGTGGGACAGGCCCTTTAATATGCCATGGTCAGAATCAGATAAATCTGTTTCTCGTTTGATCTTTAACCTATGCTCAAAGAATTCAAGCAACTTTGCTAAACTGAAGTAGAGTCAGGCAGCATCTCTGGAGGTCATGGACAGATGACTTTTTGGGTCAGCATCCTTCTTCAAACTGTGATATATGGAGAGAAAGTTAGAAAAGATGTGGGGCCGGGACAAACCCTGGCAAGTGATAGGTTAATACAGATTAAGGTTTATTTTCATGTCAGATGGGTGGACAAATGCTGGAAATTAAAAGGAGACAAAAGAGGACTAAAGGAGACAAAAAGGAGACAAGACAATGAGTCAGATAAGGAGTGAAGAGGAGTGAAAGGGTGAAATGTAAAGCCAGACACAGAGATATAGGTAGAAGGGAACGGGGGAAGGCAGTTGGGATAGTGGGAGACATGGGCACACACTAGGTTGGAGGTGTGCTGGCCAGGAAAGGGGGGGGGGGGGGGGGGCTGTGGGTAGGGTAGAACAGATCGAAGAATCCTAAAATTGGAGAATTCAATGTTCAATGTAAAAGTTGGGAAGATAGAACTAGCAAAACTGGTAAAAGTCAGAAAATGATTTCATAGCTAGGTCATGACAAAAAGTACCAAATCGGCACTTAAGCTTATTATAAACTAAAATAATCTAACCAGCGATTGCTACAGTTACATCTGTACAAAGGGAGGCAACCTTAATAATGAACTGGCCTGAATTCCAGTTGATCCCTTTGCAGTTGGTGTCATTTGTAAATTATATTTTTAATACAAAAACAATATCTCAGCATAAAAACAATCCTCCACCATCTTTTTAATTACAATCCCATAGAAAAGGTCAGCA
Source organism: Leucoraja erinaceus (assembly GCF_028641065.1). Classification (NCBI taxonomy): domain Eukaryota; kingdom Metazoa; phylum Chordata; class Chondrichthyes; order Rajiformes; family Rajidae; genus Leucoraja; species Leucoraja erinaceus. Next base: position 158,648,322 of record NC_073377.1, read on the forward strand.
TGATATTCATTTTAAATAACATAGCTTTTGCTTGTAATTGTACATTGTCTAGATTTTCAATAAATAACATGCTGGCTGAAAGGTACCTGGCATTCATTTGTATAAATTACTGAGTGTTTTTATATATTTCATAGAGCCTCCCTTCCCCATTTGTTTCTTTTTCAAAAGCTTTGTTGGACTATTCTTTAAAACCAATTGATTAAAGGCAACTAACAATAGCTGTGTCTGGCAGAGAATGAAGCCAAGAATGAAAATTTCTTGTTCTGCCTGAGAGTCATTAAGAGTCTCCCTAATAATGGGAGCAGAATTCCAAAGCATAACCTCGACAAAGTTAAAACCTGGTGAATGACATTGGGTCATGGAGTAAATCTGTTTGATGGACACGGCGGCGTGGGGAACTTGTGGGGGGAAGGAGGTGGGGGAGAACAAAAGGAGGAGCCGGCATGCTTTGTTACTTTGTCAGCACCGTAGCTGGCTGCTATTTGTATACATTGGGTGTGCAAGCAAAGAATTTCACTGTGCCTAGTCACATGTGACAATAAAGTATTCTATTCCTAGACTCCTAGTAATACAGCAAATAAATAGACCCTTCAGCCCAGTGTCTGTGCCAAGCATCATACTATCTATACTATTTTCTTGCACTGATTCCATGCCTGGCTCAGCCAAAACACCGTTCAGATATTTCCTGTGTTGTTACCATTCCTGCTTCTACCACCACCTCCGCCAGCTTGTTCAAAAAATAAATTCCCCTCAAACCCTTTTTAAACCTCTACCCTATCACCTTATATTTATGCCTTCTACATTTAGACACCCCTATCATGGTAAACAAATGCTGGCTATTTACCATTTTTCTGCCTCTCATAATTTTGTATACCTCTGTACAACCGTAATATGATGCCCCAGCTCTTATGCTCAATGCCAATGAAGCTAAGAATGCCACTTGCCTTCCTCACCAGGGGCGGAAAACCCGGGGGGGGGGGGGGGGGCAGAGGGGGACACGTGCTCCTGGTCTAATGGAGCTCCAGGCTGCTTCAGGGCCTACAGCGGCCCTCTCTGCTGACTCAACCACTCCGACGCCTCAACATCAGGCCTTGGGTGTGTCCCCCCCTCGCCTCCAACGGCCATCTCTCAGCCCCGACTCACCTCCCACAGACAACCCAGAATGCCCCTGAGTGCCTCTGAGCGAGCGGGAGGTAAGCCCCCAGCCCGTTCACTGGCATTGTTCTTTTCTTCCATCCACCACTGCCATCTTGTGTTCCCAATTTCATGGACATTTATACCTGTAGGCCAAGGTCTCTCTGTTCAACAATGCTTCCCAGGGACCTGCCATTCACTGTGTATGTCCTGCCCTGGTTGATTCCTGATGCAGTTGAAAATGTGTTTAACATGATGAAGAAACAAGAAATCATAATACCTTATCTACAGCTAACTTTATTTTAAATTACTGAACATGACTTAAAATCATACTGAGCCATTTACTACTTTCATTCAGTACACACGCTTTGCTTTGTGAATAAATTAAAAAGTCAGAAGAATGTGTGCACTGGTCTATCATCTAAAAAGAAACACAATTGGCAGGAACATACCATGCTTATTAATTCATTCGGAAAGCATCGCCAGTTTTGTACGCAGGATCCACTTTAAGATGTCTTTAAAACAGTTTAAGGAAAACCATAGGAAATTCAAGCTTGCCTTGATATAATTTCAACACCTTTACCTATTATATGTTTGATTAATTTTGTAACATTTGCACCACGCAACCAGTGTAACCTAATGTAAACTCTATATCTGTTTCCAAATGGATAAGGGCAAAAGAATGAGAAATAATAAACTACCTAATTTATGATGACAAAATATTTAATATTGGCTACAAGGTAACTAATATCATGTCCAAACCAAAACCATTTTGGTAATCATGGGAAAGGAGTTATAAATTTTAAGATCGTTCTAGAATGGGTAGCAATTTACTTGGAACAGGTTAAACATTACAGCCGCTAAAAAGAAGTAACTGAGTGTGGTTCTCAGCATTACTGTTCAGTTCTAAACCAGAAAACAAAAGTAGAAATGGAAATATTTAGTTGTAAACCAGAAACAAAAACAAGTTGTGTGCCGCGGTTGCAAGTTTAGAAGGTAGCTTTCATAAATCATATGAACAACGCTTTCTACTAAAAGGCAAAACATTGCAATATGTTATATTCAGCTTTGTTTGTCAACAAAAAGCAACATTAAATATTTCAAAACACAAGGGCAGCACAGTGGTACAGCAGCTAATACTGCTGCCTCACAGCTCCAGAGACCTGGGTTCAATCCTGATCTTGGGTGCTGTCTGTGTGGAGTTTGCATGTTCTCCCTGAGATCATGCGGATTTCCCATTGGTGCTCTGATTTTTCCCCCACATACCAAAGATATGCCAGTTGGTAGATTATTCAATACCGTAAATTATTCATAGCGTTGGCAGGGGACAGGAGAATCAGAGCAGAAGGCATTGATGGGGACATGAGAAGAAAAATTAGGCCACTTGATAGTCAGTGCAGAAATGTTGGTCCGGAGAGCCGCCTTCTGTGCTATTTGATTCCATAACAATTCAAATATTTTTACTGTATTATAAAGCAGCATTGAAGCATAGATTTACATCCTAAAACATTAGGATTTAAATATCAGCAAAAAATTAAGGTAGCCTCACATTGCTCTCAATGAAATGAGACTTTAGGTGGAATAGTGAGAGGATAGATAGATAGTTAGATAGATAGATAGATAGATAGATAGATAGATAGATAGATAGATAGATAGATAGATAGATAGATAGATAGATAGATAGATAGATAGATAGATAGATAGATAGATAGATAGCCTTTTATTATTGGGCAATATCTGAATATTTAGCACATAACAAAGATGAGCTAAACTCTTTGGACGTAACATATAGTTAAAGTTTCAATCTCAGCAACATGAATCCAATGCCTGTGCTCCAGGAGGCAACCAATCTTATTAACTTGGTAGATTGCACAATAAAGTAGCTGTTTGCAAAGAGCAAATCTTCAAGTTGATTTGTTTACTGGTCACAATTTAATTACTGCAAAATAAATTATTGAGAGCTCCCAAAGATAAAGAGATTTGCACAATAACAAAACATTCATTTGTCTGTAACAACATCTATTTATTAGAATTGCTTTCTCCTTTTAATAAGAGTACTCCGACACATACTCCATCTTGTCAATATCTTCAGCTCAATTTTATAGATCTAGCAGTTAAACAACAGCAACCTTGTTTTGGCACAAAACATCAAACAAACTAATTACATCAATTACGCATTACGGAAAAAACACACCATACATTAAATAGACATTTATGCAGAAAAACAACTTAAGGTACTCCATACATATACATATAAAAACACGTAAAAGGCAAAAATCTAGCCTAAAAAAAGATCATGTTAAGATGTGCGTCTCTGGTGAGCCTAAATAAAAGAAAATTGTGGAAATACATGGCTGGGTTTGCCACAGTGGGGAGAACAGATGCCTTTACATTTTTTTTATGCTAAACCTGCTTCACAATGATGTCTGACAAAAAAAATAAAGAAGGAAATAAAAGCAAACATTGGAATGACAAGAACAATTTATACATTAAGGATGTGTTAATTGGCTTATGTTGGCTGAGTTGCAGGGAGATAGGCATTGTTGGGTCCCATATCTGACATCAGTGACAAGAGATCCAATCACTTTGGTGGAGATCTTATTTGGCAAGGAAAAAACATTAAAAATATGGGAACCATAATATAAACACATGATGCAACCCAATGGACTTAAGAAATGCACAACATCTGTCTGTGTACAATACCTACGCAAAACAGGTAACATAGTGATGTTACCAACAACTCGCGAATAGACATGTTACTGTGCATTAGCCAACACTTTCCTTGAGTAAAGCATGATTGGAGAATAAGTAACTGGACTGGAAGAGGAATGGGGGTAAGGGGGGTGGATATGTCACTCAGCAGGAGCCTACATAAAGTGTCCACATAACAATCCTCCAAACTGAACCACAATAAAGAAATACTTGAGGTGGCTCTGCTCCATTAAGGGTGCCCTTGCTGAACCTATCATATGCTGCATTTACCATTACAACATTGCAACAAACTGAGGACTATAATGACAGTGGATGTCACCCTGGGCAAGCACTTCTAATGGCTGCTCCTTCTCAGCAGGAGGTGAAAACATCTTTAGTTTAGTTTAGTTTAGTTTATTATCACATGTACCGAGGTACAGTGAAAAACTTTGTTGTGTGCTATCCAGTCAGCAGAAAGACATTACATGATCACAATCGAGCCATTTGCAGTGTATACATACATAATAAAGGAATAACGTTTAGTGCAAGATAAAGCCAGCAAAGACCGATCAAGGTTAGTCCGAGGGTCACCAAAGCGGTAGATAGTGGTTCAGCACTGCCCTTCGGTAGAGGTAGGATGATTCAGTTGGCTGATAACAGCTGGGAAAAAAACTGTCCCTGAATCTAGAGGTGTGCATTTTCACACTTTTATACCTTATGCCTGATGGAGAGAGGAGAAGAGGGAGTGGCTAGGATGTGACGTGTCCTTAATTATGCTGCTGGCCTTGCCGAGGCAATGTGAGGTATAAATGGAATCAATAGAAGGGAGGTTGGTTTGTGTGATGATCTGGGGTGCTGCCACAATTTGCTGCAATAAGCGAGTTCGGTATTCTGAAAACGCAAGGAATCATGGGATTTGTCAAAGGTCACTGGCTATAAAGAAAAAGTGAACGAAGAGCTGACTGCATAAACTGTATGTAAATTCTTATCTTTATTCATGATTCATGTGTAAAAATGAGTAAAATGTATTTATTAGTAAAAATATATTTAATCTGACGGGAGGTGCCAGGTAGCAGGAGAGCAGGGGCAGATGCGAGTGGGCGATGGCGAGAGAGACTGGAGCAGCGGCGTCCCACAGCCAGCGCAGAGAATAAAGCGCCACCCTGCTGGGCCAACCGACAGCCCTGGACCGACAGGTCAGCGGAACTCTCCTGCAGACACCTGCCCAATAAAAGCCCCTCTCCCGTTCTCCAGTCCTGCCTCCTCTCTCCTGCCATCTATCCCTTTGACTGCTGCTCCTTTGCGGGGACCGCTGCTCAGCGATGCCAATCGCTACACCGACTGAGGCCGAAGCTCCTGGTCTGGGGAGAGTCATACCTGCCCTCCACCACAGTGAGTGGGACCTGAATCCCTCGACATCGTCACAGGTCACAGAGCGACCTTGGTGGGCCAGTGACCGTCGGCTGCGCCACTCACCTTTTCCAGGAGCTGTCAGTTGGGCCCCCCGGCACTGGAGCAGCAGCAGGGGAGGGCAGGTGCGATTCTCCCCAGACCCGGAGCTCCAGCCTCAGTCGGTGCAGCGATGGGAATTGTTGAATAGCGGTTCCCGCAAAGGATCGGCGGTCAACTGGATAGATCGTAGGAGAGAGGAGACAGGGACTGGGGAACAGGAGAGGGGCTCCCCCCCCCCCCCCCCCCCCCCCCACCCGCGCCAGCCAGGAACGGGCACGTCTAACCACCCTTCTGCATGGACCAGTGGAGAAGGGATAACTAGTGTCGCTAAATCCAGTAGCAATTCAACAGCGCTTGCATAGAAACATAGAAAATAGGTGATCATCCAACTCAGTATCCTGTTCCTGCCTTCTCTCCATACCCCCAAATCCCTTCAGCCACAAGGGCCACATCTAACTCCCTCTTAAATATAGCACTTCAACGCGGGAGACCTGGTTCAATCCAATGTATATCCAGTGACCTATGACCAGGGCATGCACCGTCAGAATACCGAACTTGCTTATTTCTTGCGGTCTTGCTGTTCCCAAACCAAGCTGTGATGTGTCCTGATAAAATGCTTTATGTGGTGCATCTGTAAAAGTTGGTGAGAGTTGTAGGGTACATGCTGAACTTTCTAAGCCTTCAAAGGAAGTAAGAGGTGTTGGTGTGCTTTCTTGGTCGTTGCTTCAATATGGGTCGTCCAGGAGCAGTTGCTGGTGATATTGACTCCTCGGAATTTGAAGTTTTCAATCATCTCTACTTCGACATCATCAATACAAACTGGGGTATGTGTACAGCTTTGCTTCCTGAAGCCAATCACTATCTCCTTTATCTGCAACATCTCAAAGTTTATCGAATCTTATCTCCTATATACAACACTGGCAATTTGTAATCAACACGAGTTGATTACATTCCATTCCTTTCGACCGTACAGCAGCAGGAAAAGCACATATGTTAGACTATCAGTCTTCTCTTTGTCTCAAGGCACCATTGATTGCACAATTCAGATATCAAATTAGAAATACATTACAACTGAGAAGGGTGTTGTAGATTGTGACCATATATCGTGCATCATACCTGGTATACCATCAGTAGTCATGCTGCTCTCATTCTGTGCCACCTGCAATTGAGGCAACACACATCTAAGATTTTAAAAAAAGTCTGCCACATATTGAGGAATAGAAACATAGAAAATAGGTGCAGGAGTAGGCCATTCGATCTTTCGAGCCAGCACCGCTGGAGAAGGTGCCTTGTTTATGTACAGCAAAAATACAAAGAGAAGGTACTGTAGATTGCAACCTCCACTAGCATGCAGTGCCAATTTGATGCTAATGTTGCTACACTGAAAATGGCTAATTGGAGAGAACACTGATGATAACTCAAAAGATTGCAGATCGGGGCACCACAGGGGCACAGCGGTATAGGTCCGGGGTTCAATCCTGACTGTAGATGCTGTCTGTGCAGAGTTTGTACATTCTCCCTGTGAACGCACGGGTTTTCCCCAGGTGCTCCAGTTTCCTCTCGCATTCCAAAGATGACACATTATTACGTTAATTGGCTTCTGTACGTTGCCCTTAGTGTGTTGGATGTGAAATTGAGATAACATAAAACTAGTGTGTACGGGTAATTGTTGGTCGGCGCGGACTCAGTGGGCTGCAAGGTCTATTTCCACGTTGTATTTCTAAACTAAAGTAAAGTTGGCATAGGCCTGGCGTCTGACTGCACCAGCTTTAAAACGTAAAGTTCAGTATCTGAGCTGGTTGGCAGAGAGGTGACAGCGAGGGCACCACTGGAATGGCAGTGGCGGGATTTCAAAGACTGTCATACTGTGAAAGAATTGAGGATAGCTGCTCGACACAGTCACTGCTGCACCTGCAAGTAATATTTTAGCAATCCTATTTCAGCGATAAGTTAGAGAAACTGAGCTTGTATGAGAGAAATAGAAGACTACAAGGCAACAGCAACAAATTCTGATGGATGGTAGCTCAGCTGCAATGAAAGCTGAGGTAACATTCTCCAGAAGCTCTACTTGTAGACCACCACGTCCATGATGGAAATTAAGGGTATTCTGGTCTGCATGCAGACCAGGACAAGGTTCATGCTGGACATCTCTGTTCCATTCAGGCTTTCATCTAAGACCACTGCACCAGATTAATTATGTGATCTTTTCCTCCAAGCAGCTTGGAGGAAATGGTATCATTTCTCCCTGCCCAAGGTATACAGGATGTCTGATTAAATCCTTTATCAGATTTCCATCATGTGAAATCTCACTCTTAGCCAAACTCTAAATTAAGCTCAATATCAATATTTTAATTGATGTCCCAATGTTAAATTTATTAACTTCATCTTCACTCTATTCTTGATCTTCTGCCATGTGGTCTGATTACAATTAATGGCTAGAAGGAAAAAGGTTCATGGTATTGGGCAAGTATCAGTAAAGATGTACATGTATACCAAGTGCAGTTTGTAAAACCAAAGACACAATGTATTGAGAAGAAGTGGGAAGGAGGGACTGATATGAGGTTATGATCATCTTGAATGGTCACTGCAACATGGGCTCCATAACGTTGACTATTATTAAGATAAACACTACTCACCTTCCTGAGGATAAAGTAATGCAGCTGTGCCATTTACAACTATTGACTGCTGTGACCTGTGACTATGTCCAATGTAGATATTGATGAGAAAGGAGTATGCATTAATTGCCGTGCATGTGTTAAATCATTGTATTGTTACGTTGGAAGTGTGTACTTGGTGTGAGATGTGATTTGAGGCTTAGGAATTATGCTATGTATGCAGTAAAACAGTGATGTAGACTATGAGGCAAAAGCTGAAAACTACAAATGCTGGAATTATGAAGACGAACAAATGAAAGTACTGTTAATACCTGATTCAAAATATTTTCACAGTTCTTATCTACTATTACTAGCTACAACCCTAATTAATAAACATATTTGGTAAATCAATCGTGGGCTGGGGGATTTGCTGACTTTAGTTTTGGAGTTTTGGATGAATATATGGCAATAGAGATATAGGATATAGGATATAGGATACAGGACTACAGACTTCACACATCATGACTTCACACATCATGAAATCCCTGGAGAGACTGGTGCTCACTCACCTGCGACCCCTGGTTAAACCCTACCTGGACTCCCTGCAGTTCACTTACCAATCAAAGACGGGGGTTGAGGACGCCATCATCCACCTGCTCCATCATTCCTAAGCTCACAATGAGAGTCATGTATTTCTACTTCTCCTGTGCTTTTAACACCATCCAGCCTGCACGGCTAGGGAGCAAACTGATGAAGATGCGGGTGGATGCTCCATTGGTGGCCTGGATCACCAACTACCTGACTGGACGACCACAATATGTCAGGCTGCAGAACTGTGTCTCGGATATGGTAGTGAGCAACACAGGGGCCCCACAGGGGACGGTCCCCTCTCTCTTCCTGGTCTTCATTTACACCTCGGACTTCAGATATAACTCAGACTCCTGCCACCTGCAGAAGTCTTCAGATGACTCTGCAATTGTGGGCTGCATCAATGAGGGGAGGGAAGCTGAAAACAGAGGTGTAGTCAACGACTTTGTTTAGTGGTGTGGGCTGAAAATATCTGCAACTCAACACCAACATGAATAAGGAGTTGCTACCACGGAGTACAAATACCTTGGAGTGTACCTGGACAGTAAACTGGACTGGTCCGGGAACGCTGAGGCAATGTACAAGAAGGAACAGAGCTGGCTATACTTTTTGAAAAGGCTCTGCTCCTTCAACGTCTATAGTAAGATGCTGCAGATGTTCTACCAATCGGTGGTAGCCAGTGTCATCTTCGTTGCCGTCGTGTGCTGGGGCAGCAGGGCGAAGGCCGCGGACACCAATAGGATTAACAAACTCATCAGGAAGGCTGGCTCCATCTCGCGGGGTGGAGTTGGATTCATGAGAGGAGGTCTTGGAGGGGAGGATGCTCCTCAAACTGTGGAGCATCTTGGACAATATAGCTTACCCGCCCATGACACATGGTCAACCTGAGGAGTACCTTCAACAACAGACTGGTTCCACCAAGATGCAGGACAGAACGCCATTGGAGATCTTTCTTCCCTGAGGATATCAAACTGTACAACTACCTTCTGTCGTGTGGTAGGCTGATTCCTCTCCCCACACTACCCCCACCCATCCCCTCCCCAATCTTTGCAAATCCCCAATCCTTTCCACCCGTCACTTTAATTTAATGTTTCATGTGTTTTGTGTTTTATGACTGTTGCAGATCAATTTCCCACCTGAGAATAATAAAATTCTATCGTATCGTATCATATCGTATTGTATAACAATTTAGGGTGTACACAATATTCTTTGCTATGTTGCAGTGGTCTTCAAGGTCCCTCAAGTCAAATTCTGCTACAGAATGTCAACCAACATCTGCCTCGCAATTCACAACACATTTATTTAACTGTCTAGAATTAGTTCTGGATAAATTTAAAGTGTCCAATATTTAGTATATTTTGTACCATAGAATTGTGCATGGCAGGAACAGGCTCTTCAGCCCACGATCTCAGTACCAACTATGATGCCAATATAAACTGCACATCTGTCTGCAAATGGTCTATATCCTTCCATTCCCTGCCTGTTCATGTGCTTGTCAAAAATACCTCTTAAATATTGCTATCGTACCTATTTTCCTACTACCTTCAGCTTGGACCCCCGAGTGTTTAAGTGGTGGAAGCTAGATTTAAACAGTATTAGTCTCTCAAGAAAAAGGACCCATGTTGAGGGACGATTCAGCCCTCATTGAACATTGTGATTAAGTACTGGCTGGAAGCAGTAATCATGTAATTGAGCAGACAGCTTAATATTGACAATCTGTTTTCATCAGAACCAGGAATTATACATCAACTGAGCATCATAATTTCTGGCACCATGTTCAGGGTCATACAATTGATCCCCTTATTTTGCATCATTACACAAAATAGTTCATGAGGATAATGAGGAAAGATTAAATCAAATCAAGCGTAGGAAAATAACAAGGTTTGAAATAAATTTAAATGAAATGACGGTTCACAGAGAAAAAGAGAATAGATTTCTTGGAATGGATGGTTTCTATTAAATAAGTGGATGATATTTAAGTGCTCTAACCAAGGTCTCGTGAACTGTCTTGATTTATGAGTGACCTTTTGGTTTGGAAAATTGCTGTTATTACACCATTATTCAGGACAGAAAGGAGAAACAAAATAGCCCAATTACTTGGTATATGTGAAGTTACATTGTTTGTTTTGTCAGAGACAGAGTAAATGCCCACTTGGACAGAAATGAATAGATCACAGAGAGGTAGCACAGACCTCTAATGGATAAATCATGTTTAACAAACCAATTTAATATTTTTCAGGTGACTGAAGTGGCCGTTTACAAAGTGACTGTGAATACATTTCATTGTGTAATTTGTGTACTTCCAAAAAAAAAAATAGAATATGGTTCCAATAAAATAGCTGTTAACAAAAAAGTGAAACAGTAAATTGAAGGAAGTTATGCATGGTGTTAGTTATGCATTATGTAGCATTTGCCCTGGAAATTTGCTTTGGGACTCACATTTTCCCAAACATTAAAGTGTCTTTGCCAAAGAAATTCAGAGCCATTTGAACAATGCTGCATAGCTGTAGAGTGAAGAGCTGCAAGGAGGCAGCAATGGATTATGTCAGTTATCCCAATTAAGTCAGAAGAAATTTAAAATGACATAGAATAAAGTCATTTATCTTAGATCAGGGGATTTTCTATATAAGTTCAGAACTGTGGAGAAGCAAGGAGATTTAAGAGCCACCTGCTAAAAATAATTGAAAAGGCAAATTGCTATCTTTATAAACGTTGTGGGCATGTGGTAAAATAATGTCCTATGTCTACAGCTCTTGTTTGTTTATGTGACATAAATAGCACTTCTCCCTTCTTGCTGTTGGATTAAAATGAAGTACATATCTTTGTCCCAGCTCTCTGCACCATTTAGTAGTTTGAACTCACCTGCCTACCAAGCTGTTGTTCACAGCCCACCCTCACCACAACAGATCATTTCATAGCTCTTTTGCTAAATTTAGTTGTTGGTAAAGGTGGCAATTAAATAGCTAACAGGAGGGAATGTTTCCAAGGACATGCAAAATCTCAAAAATGGCAAGTCCCCGCATGCATATGGCTAAAGACAAGGTTGAAATGTTTAACCAGAAATACTAAGTTGATGATCCACTCAGTTTTTTCTTGAGATGCCCACTATTACGGAAGTCTTAAATAAATTATTTGTTATCAAAGGAAACAGAAAGCACTGGATCTAACAAAAGCTATGGGACCAGACAACATCCCAATTGCAATATTGAGAAACTGTGCTTCAGAACTAGACATATCCATAGCTAAGCTGTTCCAATATACAGGCAACTGCCCAACAATCTTGTTTGCAAAAAAGACAGGATCGAATATATCTTATTACCAGTCTGCTCTCAATCATCAGCAAAGTGATAGAAGATATTGCTAACGTTGTTATCAAGTCACATTTACTCACCAGTAATCTCCTCGGCATAGCCCAGTTGGAGTTTCACAATCACCATTCTGTTCTGAACCTCCTCACAGCCTTGGTCCAAACATGGGCTAAAGACTTGAATCCACAAAGTGAGGTGAGGTGAAAATGACTGACTTTGACTTGTGACTAAAAACGGCATTTGAAAAAACTGAAATAATTAAAGGAAAAATATTGCAACCACTGATATCTACCTCCTTCAATGGAAGATGCTTGTGCTTGTTGGCAATTAATCATCCCCAATCCAAGACAACACTGCAGTTCAAGATTGTGTCCTAGGCTCAATCATCTTCAACTGTTTTATTTGTAACTTTCCTTTCATCATGTCAGAAATGGAGATCCTTGCTAATGATGTTGCAATATATACAATTATATTGGCAACTCCTCAGCAAATGAACCAGTCCCATTTTTTATGCAGTAAACCTTACCAAAATTCAGGCGTTGGCTGAGAAGTGACTGATAACATTCACTTCACAAAAGTGCCTGGAAAAGACCAACTCTAACAAGAGAGAATCTTAACCCTTTATCTGGGAAGTTGATAGCATTACCATCTTCACTTCCCCCACCATCACCATCTGAGAGCCGCCTGTAATCAAACATTCAGCTGAACCAGAAACATAAACACTGCAGTTTCATGAGCAAGTCAGAGACTGAGTATCCTGTGGCAAATGACTCACCTCCTGACTTGCCAGCATCAAAAGGGCCTGTCCCACTTGGCGATTTTTTCGGCGACTGCCAGCATTATTGACGGACGTATCAGGTCACCGAAAAATTTGCGGCGTGAAGCGGCGGTGATGCAGCGTGATGACATATGACGCACGGTATTTTTTCAAATGTTGCAACATTTTTTTTGGTGCCGCTAGATTTTGAAATGTTCAAAATCTTTTGGCGACACTGATATGATGCCGGCAGTTGCCAAAAAAATTGGCAAGTGGGACAGGCCCTTTAAGAGTTATGTGATGCAATAATCTCACTCACCCGAATGTGTGGAACTCCAACAGCACTCAATTAACTCAGCTTCATCTCAGGCAACACAACCCACTTGATTGATATCTTATCCATCATCCTAAACATGCCTTCCCTCAACCAGCAGCAACTCTCAAACCCCCAACTTGCACCAGGAATGACAAGGACTGCAGGCTGTAGATTCTCTTCTAAGTCACACACCTTCATCATCACTGGGTCTATATCCTGCCGCTCCCTATCCTGCAGCATATTGGGAGTTTTTTCACAAGATGGGTTACAGCATTCACATGGTTCATTAGATCTCTGTTGTGAATGGTGGTGACAACTAAAATGATTGTTAATTCCATGAACAGCAAACAACTGCAGGATTTTGTGCTTTTACTGCAGAAAGAGTGTATAAAGGATTGTAGAGGCATATGAAACTTAGTATACATCTCGTTTCTTATGTGACTATACATTATTATTTTTGAGAAGCTATGGTTACTTTATCTTTATTGTAGTACTAATGTAGATTGGATTGACTTCAGTTCCACACAAATGGGCACATTTGCAGTAAAATGGTGTACAATAGAACTACTGAATCGTCCATATTAGTTTGTTATAATTCAGTTAAGCCTTCCCCAGATATTAGTGTGCATAGCTTGACTGAGATGTCAGTATTATTCCTTTACTATTCCAGCAATAGAAAAATAATAGAAATGTGAAAATTTATAAAATTGGAGAAACTTTGATGTTACTAGAACAGTAAATATTTGCACTGACCAAATACCATTCATTGTAAGGTAATTTCAATGTTTCTTTCATATATTAAACGGAGAGTATTTCATTCCATATTTGGATCCATATACAGAAATACTGTAGTTAATGGTAAGAAAGAACTGCAGATTATCTGACGGGATAGATTGGCCCAGCATGAAAACCCAACTGAAACTTGAACTCAGGATTAGATGAAAAGTCATACTTTATAATCTACGAGCCTATCTCCAATGACGTATTATAAGTAATCCATTCCACCTTTTTTGTTTTTTTTGATATTTGTAACTCTTTATTCTCTCTTTCTCTCTTTTTCTATATAAAATAAACACTAGAAGCAGAAGTAATCGACAATTGAAAATTTTAATAATGCATGACATGTATATGAAAAGTTTTTTTACTATAATATGTAACTATGCTTTATAATATGTCTACTTCTAATAAAAATATTATTTAAAAAAATATATATATATTGAATTTTCTAGGAATTTATGGCCAGTTCTCACAGTGCGACCTGACGCAAGATGTCACCAGAGTGAAGTGGTCGTGGTCCAGCACGAGTTCCGCACAATATAACGGGGGTAGAAAGAGTTCCCACGGTACTCGGCAATTCTGTCATTTGTGCGAGTGACTTGTCCGTCTCCCGATCTTTCCCGTTAATCGTGAATAAACATCGTGAACTGTAGTGTAGTTAATCACGTGGCACAAATGATGTTACTTTGTTGTCACACACTATATTGGGTTTTTTCACCCGAGCTCTTTAATGGGCTGAAGAATAATCTGTGTTTTTTTAGACAAATGTTGTTTGGTGTGATGCACCTTCTCTCAATATGTGCAAGAAGTCGTCTTTTTATTTTGTCAAATATGAATAAAGACTGTGTCTCACATTGACCGTGATGATTGTGTTATTTTATGATCTACTGAGAGGTGAAACTTTCAGTCTGAAGAAGGCTCTCGACCCGAAACGCCACCCGTTCCTTCTCTCCAGAGATGTTGCCTGTCCAGCTGAGTTGCAACTGGTGTCTATCTTCAAAGGACTGACCACCGGCTAGTTATCGGGGCTGGCGTGTTGCGTTTCACAGACCAAACTTGGGACGGGACTGGAGTTTGGAGGGAAAGGTGGGGGAGTCGAGGGAGAGGAGGGGGAGACAGATGGGGGTGTCTTCATTTAGTGGCGGTGGGTGTCTGTCACTGAAACAGGCAGGTGAGATTTCACATCCACCTTGTGTGTGCCTCTCTCTCTCTCTCCCTCCCTCCCCCCCTCTCACACAGGCATGAATGGATGAACTCAGCGGGCCAGGCAGCATCTACGGAGGGAAATGGACAGGCGACCCATTCTTCAGGCTGCCTTATGTCTCTCTCCCACCCCCAACACCCACCCACACACACGAATGCTGGAGAAACTCAGCGGGTGCAGCGGGGCCGAAACGTTGTCTATTTCCTTTGTTCCATAGATGCTGCTGCACCCGCTCAGTTTCTCCAGCATTCGCGTGTGTGGGTGGGAGTTGGGGGGGAGAGAGACATAAGGCAGCCTGAAGAATGGGTCGCCTGTCCATTTCCCTCCATAAATGCTGCCTGGCCCGCGGAGTTCCTCCAGTCATGCCTGTGTGAGAGGGAGGGACGGAGGGAGAGGGAGGGAGAGAGAGAGAGAGAGAGAGGCACACACAAGGTGGATGTGAAATCTCACCTGCCTGTTTCAGTGACAGACACCCACCGCCAGTAAATGAAGACACCCCCATCTGTCTCCCCCTCCTCTCCCTCGACTCCCCTACCTTTCCCTCCCAACTCCAGTCCCGTCCCGACCCCCTGGGAAACTGAAGGTTTCCCGCTGTAATTAAAGAGTTCCCACGGTAGACTGTAAAACTGGAACCCTGGTTCTGGACTCCCCCAACATCGGGAACATTCTTCCTCCATCTAGCCTGTCCAATCCCGTAGATACGATTAGACAGGTATCTAGTTATTTAAATCAATTAATGATTTCTATCGCCTGCCTCTCATCTTTCAATCGGGTTCGGCCAGAAAAGAACTGCAGATGCTGGATTAAAACGAAGATAGACACAATATGTAGCTCAGCGGGACAAGCAGCATATCAGAAGGGTCTCGACCCGAAATGTCACACATTCCTTCTCCCCAAAGATGCTGCCTGCCGTCGAGTTACTCCATTCTCCCCAAAGATACTGCCTGCCGTCGAGTTACACATTCTCTTTAAACCGGCATCTGCTGTTCCTTCCGACACATGCACAAGAAATAGGCAACTTTTCGGGCCGAAACGTTGCCTATTTCCTTCGTTCCATAGATGCTGCTGCACCCGCTGAGTTTCTCCAGCATTTGTGTGTGTGGGTGGGAGTTGGGGGGGGGGGGGGTAGAGAGATAAGGCAGCCTGAGGAAAGGCTCGCCTGTCAATTTCCCTCCGTAGATGCTGCCTGGCCCGCGGGGTTCCTCCAGTTAGAAACTGCTTTCAGACAAAAAGAGACACAAAGTGCTGGAGTAAAATAGCTCAGCAGGTGAGGTACCTGAACACTCAAAAATGAAAAAGAATAAAAATGTGATTATTTCACCTCCCTTCAACTATTTTGTGTTTCAGCATGAGAGGGATTATAACATTAGAGACATTCCTCTTGTAGTGATGTGTTAATGAAGAGTTGCAGACATCAATCTGATAGTAAAAAATATATTTATTTAACCTCACCTTATGTCCCCTCTGGCAGGCTTCCGGGTTTACCATTCGCAGGAGTTCCCACGGTACCCGCAAGAGTTATTACGGATATCGCACGGATATCGCACGGGCCACTGCGTTCAAACAATGTTGCAAAGCTCACCAAGGCACTCTTGGAGAAATTCAAAAATGTTTGAATTTTCTCCCGACCTCAAAAAGTATCACGACTACCTGACGTTAGCGCCACGGAGGTCCTGGGGGGTCCATGAAGGCCGTACTGTTATTGCAGAAGGTTCCCACGATGTTAAACTCTTGTTAAGTCTTGCTTCAAGTCGCACCGTGAGAAAGCCCTTTAAGGCCTTCACGGCATCTCAAATGCTATTGCATTAACATTGACCAAAAATAGTTTAAAAAGGCATAAACCCTGGTCATGATTAATATTAAATGACTGACTCAGTAGGTGATCTCGAGTGCCAAGGCTATCTGCCCAACTGATGTATCTATTTCCTTGAAGTGGTTTCCTGTCAAATCTGTCATCTTTTGCAGCCTTTATCACAACAGTGAGCGGCAGCTTTGTTGCATGCACTGTCAAGGCTGAAGAATAGGATATGCAGTATATGGGCAGGCAGGTATAAGAAACTGGAGCAGAAATACTGTATGAGGAAAGAATCGCGAACTTTACTTTCCAAAATTCCCCGCCGACAATTTTGCAAGAGCATGCAGTACCAACCCAGATGTTGATGCAACAAAAGGAATAATATAAACATAAACACGTATTTGAAAATAGACTATAATGTTAATTTAGGCAAGTAATATAATATACATTTAAAGAAGCATTTATTTCTTAATTTATTCATGTTTTGGGATTCAAATACTCCTGGCAATGAGGAATTCATTTTGGAAGCAACAAACATAGTTCAATGATTAGCATTGTCATTAAAAAGCATAAGGATAGAACAATAATAAAAAGGGGCAAGTGTAATTTTCCAGCAGAGTTGACCAAAAACAACTAGTGTCTGGCATTCAAGATAGAAACAATATCTTCCCTGAATGGGAAATAATACAATAATATTATTTACTAGACTAAGTGGGACCCGTTGGGTCCCATGTTCACACGGGAGGGCTGATCCACCAACGCAATATTCCAACTCTCCACCAATTCCAATATTGGTGGCCAGTGGGGGGGGGGGGGGGGTTTCTGGAGTGCTAGTATGGGTGTTGTGGGCTGAAGAGACTGGTTTCCAGAGGACTAGTATGGACATTGTGGGCCAAATGGATTCTTGGGGTGGCAGCTCAGTCACTCAAGCCTGATGTGCTGGCAGCTCACTCACGGCTGGTGGGCTGGCAGTTGACTCACGGCTATTCTTTGAAATTCCATTTCAAGCAGGGTGCAAGGCCACCAAATTCAAATGCAGTTTCCTACCATTTCAAGCAGGGTGCAAGGTCACCAAATTCAGGTGCCGTTTCCTATCACTTCAAGCAGGGTGCAAGGCCACCGAATTCAAGTGCTGTTTCCTACCACTTCAAGCAGGGTGCAAGGTCACCAAATTCAAGTGCATTTTCATACCAGTTCAAGCAGGGTGCAAGGCCACCAAATTCTAGTGCAGATTCATACTACTTCATGCAGGTTGCAAGGCCACCAAATTCAAGTGCAGTTTGATGCCACCAAGCAGGTTGCAAGGTCACCAAATTCAAGTGCAGTTTCATGCCACTTCAAGCAGGGTGCAAGGCCACCAAACTCAAGTGCAGTTTCCGACCACTTCAAGCAGGGTGCAAGGCCACCAAATTCAAGTGCAGTTTCATACCACTTCATGCAGGGTGCAAGGCCGCCACATTCAAATGCATTTTCATACCATTTCAAGCACCATAAAACCACACAAAACACCACACTCACAGTTCAGTAGACATTCAGTGTGTTCAGTTGATTCACAGCTCAGACAGGGTCGTGACCTCTCCCTCCCCCATCTTTCGGAGACTGAGCCACACCCACACTTCTGGGTATTATAATCCCACCCCTCCCCCCCCCCCCCCCCCTTCCCGCCGGAAGGGACGTGGCCTTCATGGCATGATTGACAGGAGAGAGTCTCAACATTGTTTAAACACAAATAACACTTTTATGGGAAGAATCCTCTGCACCTGATGAGGGGAGAGGGACTGAGTAAGGTGGCCAAAATCATAGTCGTAAGTGGTAGCGTTTTATCTAAAATCAATATACAGTGCAAACAGGAAGTTGTCAACCATTTGCTGTGCTTTATTTCAAACCAACCACCACCAACCATGTGCTGTGCTTTATTTCAAACCAACCACCACCAACTATTTGCTATGCTTTATTTCAAACCAACCACATTTTCATTTTCAAACCACATTAAGGGGACTCAAGGTGAGTAAAACCACACTCACAGTTCAGTAGACATGTGTTCAGTGTTATTCACAGACTGAGAGACATGACCCTCTCGCTCCCCCATCTTGCAGAGACTGACTGAGGCACTCGACACTTCCGGGTTTTATAGTCCCTCACACACCTTGGCCTTCAGGAGAGAGAATCTCAACATTTTTTAAACACTAATAACTCTTTTACTTGTAATCGATGGGAAAAATCTTCTTGTACAGCACAGCGGAGGGGGGCTCAGAGTAAGATGGCCAAAAATCACAGCCCTAGTGGCAGTATTTTTTCTAAAATCTATATACAGAACAACAGGAAGTGGTCAAGATCAGACTTTTAGTAATATAGATTAAAAAGAAAATATGTGGTTAGAAATGATAGACATGGACAAAGAGAACATATTAAAAGAACTGAAGAAAGGTCTCGACCCAAAACGTCGCCCTCTCCTTTTCTGCATAGATGATGCCTTACCCGCTGAATTTCTCCAGCATTTTTTGTGTATTTTCTTATATTAAAAAGACGAGCATCTTTAGAACACAGAACATAGGACATAGTTGGTCTTGGCATCACATACAGCACAGGACAGAAGCTTTGGCATAAAATCTCTGTGCCAAACATGATGCCAAGACCAAGATTCAAGATTCAAGAGAGTTTATTGTCATGTGTCAACCGGATATTGTAGTCATAAATACAGATCAGATCAGTGTGACCATATATATCAATAAACAGATACAGTGCAATAGGCAGTTATAGTTCATAGTTCTTTGAAGTTGTGTTTAATAGTCTGATGGCTGTGGGGAAGTAGCTGTTCCTGAGCCTGGATGGTGCAGATTTCAGGCTCCTGTACCTTCTACCTGATGGCAGCGGAGAGAAGAGTGTGTGGCCAGGATGGTGTGGGTCCTTGATGATGCTGGCAGCCTTTTTGAGGCAGAGACTGCAATAGATCCCCTCGATGGTAGTGAGGTCAGAGCCGATGATGGACTGGGCAGTGTTTACAACTTTTTGCAGCCTTTTCTGCTCCTGGACATTCAGGTTGCTGTACCAAGCCACGATGCAACCGGTCAGCATGCTCTCTACTGTGCACCTGTAGAAGTTCGAGAAGTCCTCCTTGACATACCGACTCTCCGTAATCTCAGGAAGTAGAGGAGCTGATGTGCTTTCTTTATGATTGCATCAGTGTTCTGGGACCAGGAGAGATCTTCAGAAATATGCACGCCCAGGAATTTGAAGTTCTTGACCCTTTCCACCATTGACCCATTAATATAAACGGGACTGTGGGTCCCCATCCTACCCCATCCGAAGTCAACCATAAGTTCCTTGGTTTTGCTGGTGTTGAGAACCAGGTTATTGTGCTGCCACCATTTGGTCAATCGGTCGATCTCACTTCTATACTCTGGCTCGTCCCCATCAGTGATACGTCCCAAAACAGTGTTGTCATCGGCGAATTTGATGATGGAGTTCGCACTATGTTTGGTTACGCAGTCATGAGTATAGAGTGAGTACAGCAGGGGGCTGAGCACGCAGCCTTGAGGTACTCCCGTGCTGATTGTTATCGAGGATGACACATTTCCACCAAAATAGACAGACTGTGGTCTGTGAATGAGGAAGTTGAGGATCCAATTGCAGAGGGATGCGCAGAGACCCAGAGCTGAGAACTTGGTAACCAGCTTGGAGGGGATGATGGTATTAAATGCCGAGTTGTAGTCAATGAATAACAGCCTGACATATGAGTTTTTGTTGTCCAAGTGGTCCAGAGCGGAATGGAGAGCCAGTGAGATCACATCCACCATTGATCTGTTGTGGTGGTAAGCGAACTGCCGTGGGTCCAGGTTTTTGTCGAGGTATGAGTTGATTTGCGCCATGATCAGCCTCTTAAAGCACTTCATCGCCGCGGACGTTAGTGCCACTGGTCGATAGTCATTGAGGCACGTCACCTTGCTCTTCTTGGGCACTGGTATTATTGATGTCCTTTTAAAGCAGGTGGGAAGCTCAGACCTCAGAAGTGAGAGGTTGCAAATGTCCGTAAAAACTCCAGCCAGTTGGTCCGCACAGTTTTTAAAAACCAAAAAGACTGCTGCAGACATTGGACCTACCTAGTAGGCCCAGCTTACCCGCCACGGACGTTGAGGAGATCCTCGCTGCTAGAGCAATGAGAGACCCATGAGCAACCACTGAGAGCAAGATGGGCCATCGAGGAGCGAGGTCTAGGAACGAGGTGGGCTGCCGAAGAGTGAGGAGGGTGTCGAGGAGTGAGAAGGGCCATTAGAAGCTCCCAGCAAGCATCTAATGAAGGAGTGAGAAGGGCCGTCAAAGAGTGAGGTGCCCATTAGTAGCTCCCAGCAAGCGCCGTGGAGCCGTCCAAGAGAGAATCCGGTGACGGGTAGCCAAGGATGGGCCTTCATTAGTGCCAGAGGTCAGACGGACCACATGAGTGCTGGAGGTTGGTCAATGACGGGCTGCCGGGAACAGAGGGGGCCTGGCTGGGGGGCGGGGGGGGACGACACCAAAACAAAGATGACCCGGGGTGATGGGGGCCGCCCAGAGAACAGAGACCCGAAATGGAGGGGCCAACGAGAACAAAGGTGGACCATTGAGGACCACATTGAACACATGGAACTTTGTCAGCGCCATATTCGTGGCAACTCTTTGCATAATTTGCGTGTGGTATGCAAAACAAAGAATAAATTATCAATCAATCAATCAACTTTTATCTGCCTGCACATAATCCACATCCCTTCATTCCCAGTATATCCTGGGAAATGCCTTGCATTATCAGTGAATAAAAATGTAGAAATTGCCAGGTCCAGATAAACATATTCCAGGTTCATAGAGAGAATGGGAGGCTCTGGACATCATGTTCTGATTCTCTTTGGTTAAAGGAGTAGAACCAGACAGATGATTGTAAGTCTGCTCATGTGGATGTGTTGGTTAAGAAGGGAGATGTCTAATATGATTGATCAAATTAATAGAATATATAATGATGCATTTATCATCAGTTAGTGAGGCACAACTTGGATTCAAAATTAGCTCAATGGGAGAAAGGAAATATTGATGGTCAACAGGAATTTAAGGGAGTAGAAGACTGTAAAGCAACAGGACTCTGCAGGGACTCAGTGTAGGGTCACTTTTTTGTGGTATATGACAATGATTTGGATAAATATAGGGGTTGTGATTAAGAAGTTTGCAGATAATATTAAAATTGGAAGCATGATTAATAGTTAGGAAAAAAGTTACAGGCACCAATGGACAGGTTAGGTGGTCACAGAACTGTTAATTTTCATCCAAAAAAACCTATGAAGTGAGACATTTAGGGAGAGCAAACAAAGCAAGCAAATGCACAGTAAGAAGTATAGAGAAACAAAAGGATCTTGGAAAGAATGTCGCTCATCCCTGAAGATAGCAGAACAGGTAAGAAAGGTATTCAGAAGAAATTTGTGATACGTATCTTCATCGCAAAAAAATCCAAAACCACAAAGATTTTATGTTTGAACTGCATAATAAACTAATCAAACCACAAATACCAGTTTAAATATTAGGAATAATATTGTCAGTACTGGTGAATGATTCACACTAAACCACATGTCTGCCAGGTTCACCCCCCCCCCCCCCCCCCCCCCCCCCCCCAGAGATGCTGCCTGACATGTGAATGTTTCCTGAATGTGTGTATTTGCTTCAGATTTGCAGCATCTGCATGTATATTGGGCTGGAGTTTCCACTAGATCACTTTATTCATTCTGCCTTCCACCCCTCAGACCTTTTGATGGTCTCTCCTCCCATCCATCCTTTCTCTGCACCTTAAACTCATTTTGTCTCTAACTTTGCTCAACTTTGATAAAAAACAAGAAGATTTTCAACCTCAAAAGCAAATTTATTCTCTTTCCACCAAAGGGGCTGGCCCACTGCAGTGACCTAATTGGTGAGTTTAGAAGAGTTTAGGAGATTTTGAAATAGTGTCATGTTGAAGACCTCCTTTGACTATATGGAAGACCTCCTTCGACCACCTTCGAGCATGTTGAAGACTAGCTTCGACTAGCTTCGGGAAAACTGGACACCGAATAGTGGAGAGTGAAGACAACCTTCTTCGATCTCCTTCGACCTCCCTTCGACTATGTTGAAGACTATCCAAGACTACCTTCGACTACCTTTGATTACCTTTGACTACCCTCGATTACCTACAAATAACATGCCGACCTACTACGACCTACCTCGACTAAACCTATGAGTAAAAAAAATATTGATTTTTTCCACGGCTACCTTTTTTTACTCGCGGGCATTTTCAGCATGTTGAAAAATACGCCGTGACCTAGCTGAGGCCTCGAGTATGCGGGGACCACTCTCAAGCATGAAGGAGAGTTACAAAGACCTCCTCGGACCTCGTGTCGACCATGCTGCAAGTATGTCGAGGGCAATCTCTTCTGAACTCGCGGATTAGGTTGCCCCTTTTGGCTGCCTGACCTATTGAGCCTTTACTGCAATTATTTTTTGAATTCCAGCATCTCCAGTATTTGGTTTTTGAACCTGTGAGCTGTGCACCTTGAGAATTTGTGATCCTTTAGACAGTCCCTGAAAGAGCAAGCAGACATCATTCTCCCATTCACTCTCCTCCACTTCCTACAAGATACAAGATACAAGATAGTTTTAATTGTCACGTGTGCCTAATGGCACAGTGAAATGAATTTCCATACAGCCATACATTAAAAATCAACAGGACACAACACACTATAGAGTTGACATAAAACATCCCCACACAGCAGAATCAAAGTTCCCCACTGTGTGGGAAGGCACCAAAGTCAGTCTCTTCCTCCACTATTCCCCGTGGTCAGGGTCTCCCCAAGCCCTCCGCAGTTGCCGCTACTGGCGGCCCGATGTTCAGGACCGCACGCCGGGGTATTAAAAGTCCGACGTCGGGGCTGCGGGACGTCCTCAGCGGCGTGGACACAGAGTCGGCCCCCTCCTACCGGAGTCTGCTGCTTCCAATGTCCGTAGGCCGCGCCGGGTGGAGACTGCTGCTGGAGACCCTCTGCAAGGCGCCCCAGGACTCCACGATGCCGTTCAGCGCCGCCCGCGTTGGAAGCTCTCCGCACCAGAGCTCCACGATGTTGGAGCAACGGCCCAACGCTCCGGAGCTCCAACGGCGACCCAGGTAGGTATCGCCCGCTCCGCGGTGACTCCAGCGCTGCGCCGCCGCTGTAGCAGCCCTGGTCCGGTTCCCGGTCCCCGGCAGGAAAGGCCGCTCCGATCCAGCTGGTAGGCCGCGAGGTGGGGGGCGAGGACGCGACTCGGAGAAATAGTCGCGTCCCCGCCAGGAAGAGACTGGGAGACGGTTTCCCCCTTACCCTGCCCCCCTCCCCCACATAGAAAAGTTAAAGTTCCCCCTAACACAGACTTTAGACTAACTAAAAATAATAAAAAAGACAGAAAAAACAGACAGGCTGTAGGCAGAGGCTGCTGCCAGTGCAGCGCCCCTAGTGGTCCTCTTCTACCTCCTCTTATTACTTCTTTTCTTCTACCTGTGGTTCATGTTGCTTGTCCTCTTAATGGCATTGACCCAACTCACGAACCTGCTAAGTCATACAATGTACACCTGATGACAATGAAGTTGGAGATCTGTAGATATTGCCGGATGAACAGTGCGTTGGTAATGGTATATTATGTTACGTGAACTGAGATACAGTGAAAAACCTAAGTTTGCATGTTATCCAATCAAATCATACCACACATGAGTTCATCAGGTAGTGCAAAAGAAAAGAAATAGAGGTATACGTTTGTGAATGAGCAAGAAGCATTGAGAGGTTCTGCTGCAGACTGCAACATTTCCAAGTGACTGCCTGTTACTCATTAAATTGGGCCGCTGGTTTATGTGTGGCCAGTAAGGAGGATCGTGCAGAGAAACATGACTTAATTTCACCTGACAATGCCAAAAAATGAGGAATGGCATCAAGGTGTGCATTTCTAGAAATTCATCAAACATGCAAGGATGGCTGATGCCAGTGAGTGTTAATTGAACTAAGTACCCACAATGCATTTCCCTCCACCTCATCACATCACACTGCAATAGGAAATGCTATTTAATCATATCCCTAAGCCATTATTTTCTCATCACTCATAAATATACAGTCGAAAGACCCATTTCACTCAAAGTACTGTCATCCTTTAGGGGAACAAGGATATGGCGGACCAATTGAATAACTACTTTGGTTCCGTCTTCACTAAGGAAGACATAAATAATCTGCCGGAAATGGCAAGGGACCGCGGGTCAAAGGAGCTGGAGGAATTGACTGAAATCCAGGTTAGCCGGGAAGTGGTGTTGGGTAAATTGAATGGATTAAAGGCCGATAAATCCCCAGGGCCAGATAGGCTGCATCCCAGAGTACTTAAGGAAGTAGCTCCAGGAATAGTGGATGCATTAGTGATAATTTTTCAAAACTCTTTAGATTCTGGAGTAGTTCCTGAGGATTGGCGGGTAGCAAACGTAACCCCACTTTTTAAGAAGGGAGGGAGAGAGAAAACGGGGAATTACAGACCAGTTAGTCTAACATCGGTAGTGGGGAAACTGCTAGAGTCAGTTATTAAAGATGGGATAGCAGCACATTTGGAAAGTGGTGAAATCATTGGACAAAGTCAGCATGGATTTACGAAAGGTAAATCATGTCTGACGAATCTTATAGAATTTTTCGAGAATGTAACTAGTAGCGTGGATAGGGGAGAACCAGTGAATGTGGTGTATCTGGACTTCCAGAAGGCTTTCGACAAGGTCCCACATAAGAGATTAGTATACAAACTTAAAGTACACGGCATTGGGGGTTCAGTATTGATGTGGATAGAGAACTGGCTGGCAAACAGGAAGCAAAGAGTAGGAGTAAACGGGTCCTTTTCACAATGGCAGGCAGTGACTAGTGGGGTACCGCAAGGCTCAGTGCTGGGACCCCAGCTATTTACAATATATATTAATGATCTGGATGAGGGAATTGAAGGCAATATCTCCAAGTTTGCGGATGACACTAAGCTGGGGGGCAGTGTTAGCTGTGAGGAGGATGCTAGGAGACTGCAAGGTGACTTGGATAGGCTCGGTGAGTGGGCAAATGTTTGGCAGATGCAGTATAATGTGGATAAACGTGAGGTTATCCATTTTGGTGGCAAAAACAGGAAAGCAGACTATTATCTAAATGGTGGCCGATTAGGAAAAGGGGAGATGCAGCGAGACCCGGGTGTCATGGTACACCAGTCATTGAAGGTAGGCATGCAGGTGCAGCAGGCAGTGAAGAAAGCGAATGGTATGTTAGCTTTCATAGCAAAAGGATTTGAGTATAGGAGCAGGGAGATTCTACTGCAGTTGTACAGGGTCTTGGTGAGACCATACCTGGAGTATTGCGTACAGTTTTGGTCTCCAAATCTGAGGAAGGACATTATTGCCATAGAGGGAGTGCAGAGACGGTTCACCAGACTGATTCCTGGGATGTCAGGACTGTCTTATGAAGAAAGACTAGATAGACTTGGTTTATACTCTCTAGAATTTAAGAGATTGAGAGGGGATCTCATAGAAACTTACAGAATTCTTAAGGGGTTGGACAGGCTAGATGCAGGAAGATTGCTCCCGATTTTGGGGAAGTCCAGGACAAGGGGTCACAGCTTAAGGATAGAGGGGAAATCCTTTAAAACCGAGATGAGAAGAACTTTTTTGACACAGAGAGTGGTGAATCTCTGGAACTCTCTGCCGCAGAGGGTAGTCGAGGCCAGTTCATTGGCTATATTTAAGAGGGAGTTAGATGTGGCCCTTGGGGCTAAGGGGATCAGAGGGTATGGAGAGAAGGCAGGTACGGGATACTGAGTTGGATGATCAGCCATGATCATATTGAATGGCGGTGCAGGCCCGAAGGGCCGAATGGCCTACTCCTACACCTAATTTCTATGTTTCTATGTTTCTATCCAATAAAATGTCATCTCAACGCTGTTGTATTTCAGTCGATATAAATGGTACTACACCATAAGCTATTTTTTTGGAAAGGAAAGTAAAACTAAATAAGGTAGACTAAACTGCTGGAGAAACTCAGCGGGTGAGGCAGCATCTATGAAGCGAAGGAAATAGGCAACGTTTCGGGTTGAGACTCTTCTTCAGACTGATGTGAGGGTTGGGGCGGGAAGAAGAAAGGAAGAGGCAGAGACAGTGGACTGAGGGAGAGCTGAGAACGGGAGGAGAGCTGTCTGAAGAAGGGTCTCGACCCAAAACGTTGCCTATTTCCTTCGCTCCACAGATGCTGCCTCACCCGCTGAGTTTTTCCAGCAGTTTTGCCTACCTTCGATTTTCCAGCATCTGCAGTTTCTTCTTAAACAAAAAACGAAATAAAGTCAGTCATAAAATTTACACCACCACACTTTAGAAAATGACCCAGAGTGCTTGTATATCATAAATCAAATGTGAATTGTAATTGTTGAATCTTAGCTTTGAACCCCTAAATCAAATTTCACACATTATGATGAGCTATAATGCCTATATCACATACGGAAATATCAATTAAGCATTGTCTTTGTAATAATTCTTATCTGATGCTCATTATTTATCAATACAGCTAAATAAAGTCTTACCTGTGCACTTCATAGAGAAGTTCCAATAAAATGCTGTAGAAGTCAAACTGGTGATCATTGGTATTTACTTTCCTAAGGAGGAAATGGAAGCATCACTGAAATCATTTAAACAGTTTAACAAAGTAAATAAAAGTCATTCAACAATCAGAATTATGGTAGTTTAGTGGTTATGGTAATTGTTGAATAATTGAACCTGGGAACTGGAAAATTAGTATATTTATTCCTACTAAGGCAGTTTAAGGAAATGAATTAAATCCTAAAAATAGGATAAAGTTCCAAAGATTAAAACATCCTTAGTTAAAGCAAATAGTCATTTATATTGGCCGAAAGGAAACAACTATTATTTATTTTCAATGTGATGTAAGTTGCCATCAACAGTGCAATCTAGCAGCACAAGCTCACCAACAACCCACTCACTGATGCCCAGTTAGGTTCTGTCAGGAGCAATTGGCTTTACACCTCAAAACAATCCGAGTCCAAACATGGATCTTCGAGTTGAATTTCAGAGGTGAAGAGAGAGTGACTACCCTTGATCTCATGACAGCATTTTACTAACTGTGAAATCAAAATGTACATGTAAAGTCGGTCAATGGACATTACAAGGAAGTGACTCCTGTGGTTAGAGTCACACATAACGCAAAGAAAAAATGTTCTTAGAAGTATATCATCCCATTCCCAGGACATAATTGCAGGAGTTACTAAAGGAAATATCTGAGATCCAACTATCCATCACATTCCCACTAATATTATTTCTGTCTGCAGATACCCAGTGCTTAATTGAAGCAGAAAGATAAATCAAGAAACACTACACATTTTTCAGACAGCAGTGGATGAAAATGATTCTGCTGGTCCCATTTACCCCTCCTGTAGAGATTGCACTTCCCCATGAGATTTAAAATTCTTCAAGAATTCCCCAATATTTTGTTTATTATCCGTAATTAAGGTCACTTGTTTCTCGTACCATCATCCCTTTTATCCCTTAATTTATGTTGCCCTCCTCTGCATCAAATACTTTATTTTGTTCTTCTTCTCCTTGCTTCACTGGATCATTACTTGCCTAAAATGAAAATCTTGAAATATTCATTCAGTGCCAGTCCACAGATGCTGCTAAACTGCTGTGTATTTTTAGCACCTTCTGATTGATGCTTAATTCTCCTCTGAAATGGCCTTATAGTTGGAAGAAGGCCAACTAACAGTTTCTCAGAGGGCACTGAATGGAAATGGGCTGTAAATCCATCCTGAGAATGAGTACGAAGTTTCAAGAACTTGAACATTCCCATGAATTATCACCTCCTACGCTCGCAATGTCACACATCTTTTTCCATTTTCATTCATTTCCTGAGTCAAGAGCACCCCCATCTGGTAAACCATATAGTGCTGTTCAAAGACATCCAAAGCAACCATCTTAAAAACACATGCATTGGAAATTGTTTTAAAGCAAGTTTTATCAACAATTGTATCACATGTCCCCCATCCCCACGGTTTGTTTTCTGAGGATGACCATGAGAATGAATTTGCAGCCAATTTTCAAAAACTGACCAGTTTTTATCGCATTACTGCAGCCATTTAAGTGATTAATTAAGTGATCAACACACAAGGCAGCACACAACTATTTGCGACTAAAATAAAATTAGTGCTTTTATTGTGATCATCCATGATTTTGATCAAATCTGCAACATCATCTCCATGTTCTCTGCTCCAGAATGGAATTACAATCCATCCATGCACGTGAAAGAGTTGCATTTGAGTTTATTTGACATTTTCCAAGACTTCAACATTCTTCTAAACTGACATAGCTAGAATTGGATTTTTTAGTAATCAGTTTAACACAATTTCTTTGCTTTTGTCCCCTAGTAATAAAGCAAGATTCCCAAATGTTTCAACAACTTTCTCGAATTGTCCAACAACTTCACCGAGAAATGCACCAACACTCACAGAGTTCACTGTTCTCCATCTGCCTCATAATTGTTCAAATATCTTTCCAATTCCTCCCCTTATTCTTCCAAACATTCTGCTTCAAATTTCTCTGCAGTAAACTTCATGGATCATTAACAGCAGTGGGAAGGAGGGGGAGGGGGGGAGAGAACAAAGGAGGAACTGGCGGGTATACATTGTAACGGCGCCATTTGTGGCGACTATTTGCATAACTTGGGTATGCAAGCAAAGAATTTCACTGTGCCTTGTCACATGTGACAATATGGGTGGAGGCAGGTTCTCTGGATGCTTTCAAGAGAGAGCTAGATAGGGCTCTTAAAGATAGCGGAGTCAGGGGATGTGGAGAGAAGGCAGGAACGGGGTACTGATTGGGGATGATCAGCCATGATCACATTAAATGGCGGTGCTGGCTCGAAGGGCCGAATGGCCTACTACTGCACCTATTGTCTATTGTCTATAATAAAGTATTCCATTCTATTCCATGTATACACTGCCACCATTTGTAATACCATACCTTGACATCCTTCATTCTACCACTTTTGTTAACCCAAGAGGGTAAATGCTAGTTTTAATATGGAGCGCAGAAGGGCAAGCGGGAATAGCATAGGGTATACGTGAAAAGAAGAGATGCCAGCCTGGTTAAGATTCAGTATGGGACTATTTCTGTCCCAAACTATAAAAACAGCAATAGACACAAGGACTCTGGTCAAAGCTCTGCAGTCTTGCAGTCTTGAGTGCTAAAGTCAAGGCGAGTATTTGCAACCATACACAGCCAGAACAACAAATAGATGATCCACCTCAACTTCCTCCTAGGATTCCCACCATCAGAGATCAGTGCTCAGCCAATTTGATTCAGTCCATTAAAGAGATGAGGCCAGTAAAGGTTATGTTTCGAGAAACAACTGGCTACTAGTACTTAATTATTACTTAGTCCATTCATTATTACCCAGTTAAGGACTAGCTGTGCCTCAACTCAAGCTGCTTCTGTATAGCTACAAGCAGGCAGCTAACTGACAATAAGGAAAGTCATCCAGATAAATTCTGTTCACCAAAAAACAGAACAAATACAATTGCACAGCATTTATGCAATCAGACTACTCTCATCATCACCAAAGTGATGAGTGGTCCTATCTATTGTTCAATACCATCAACTCACTTGCTCCCTGATACCCAGTTTGGATTTTGCCATAAGCACTTGGTTCTAGGTCTTATCACAGTTTTGGTCAAAACATGTCCCAAACAGATGAATTCAATAACTAAGATGAAAAAGCCTGTTCTTGGCATTATGACCTGACCAGTGCAGCCATCAAGGGCTCATGATGAAAATGAAATCATTTTGCATCAAAAGGAAAATGCTCCAATAATTGGAATCATATATTGCACGTAGGAATACAGTTATGATTTTAGAAGGTCAATCATCGCATCCCCAGAACATCACTGCAGAGGTTCCTAAAAGAATTAGGACATTCCATCAAGTTACACCATTCAATCATGGGGCCTTCTCCCCATACCTCTGACCCCAAGAATCTAGTCGGCTAAATATATCCACTCTTGACCACGGCCTTCTGGCAAAGTCCACAGATTTCACCAC
The DNA here is from genome assembly GCF_028641065.1 of Leucoraja erinaceus. Classification (NCBI taxonomy): domain Eukaryota; kingdom Metazoa; phylum Chordata; class Chondrichthyes; order Rajiformes; family Rajidae; genus Leucoraja; species Leucoraja erinaceus. The sequence goes on from NC_073377.1 coordinate 158,679,054, forward strand.
CCTCTCACTAAAGAAATACCTCCTCATCTCCTTCCTAAAAGAATGTCCTTTAATTCTGGGGCTATGACCTCTAGTCCTAGACTCTCCCACTAGTGGAGACATCCTCTCCACAAGGCTCTATCCAAGCCTTTCACTATTCCGTACGGTTCAATGAGGTCTCCCCTCATTCTAAACTCCAGGGAATATAGGCCCAGCGTCATCAAACGTTCATCATATGTTGACCTAAAGGACCTGTCCCACTTAGGCGATTTTTTAGGCGACTGCCAGGAACTAGTTTTAATGGAATTCACCTACGACACCTGGCAACAACCTACGATTGCACCCACGTCAACCTACAACAACCTATGACAACCTACGACAACATCTACGGCAACCTACAACAACCTAGACAGCATAAATTGTCACCACTGTCACCGGAAATGTTTCAACATGTTGAAAATCACCTAGGTGGGACACGCCCTTAACGATTCCTGGAATCATTCTTGTTAACCTCCTCTGGACCCTCTCCAGATCCAGCACATCCTTCCTCAGATATGGTGCCCAAATTTGCTCACAATATTCCGAATGCGGCCTGACCAACACTTTACACAGCCTCAGCATTACATCCTTGTTTTTGTATATAATTGCTCTCTAACTAAATGCTAGCATTGCGGTTTTTTTCTTTACTACTGATTGCAGATTAACTTTTTGGGAATCCTGCACTAGCACTCCCAAGGCCCTTTGCATCTCCAATTTCTGGATTCTCTCCCCATTTAGAAAATAATCTACGCATTTATTCCTACCACCTAAATGCATGACACCACACTTTGCTACACTATATTCCATCTGCCATCGGTAGTGTCCTCGACCCAACCATTTTAAGCTGTTTCATCAATGACCTTCATTCCAAAATAAGGCTCAGAGGTGGAGATGTTTCTTAATGATTGGACAATGTTCAATTGCATTCACAACCCTGCGACATATAAAGCAGCCCAATTCTGAATGTCATGAGTCGAGATAACATTAAGGCATGAACATAGTGGTGTTCACTATTCCACGAATGTTCAACAAGACCAACAGCATAAATAGTGTAGCAAAATTAGTAAGTTAGAGAATGGGTAAACTATTTCTTATTACACATGTCCTGACACCAAAAGGTTGTAAATCATCCAAAAATTAAAGACAAGAGAGTGAAAGAATTCTCTCTATTTGCCTGTGTGAGTGGAGCTCCAACAATCAAGATGTTCAACAACATCCAAGATAATGCACACCAGTACAATCCCATCCACTGACTTAAAAGTTCCTCAACCACTATGGCTGCACTGAACACCATTTATCAAATGCACTGCACTTATGTTCCTAGACTATATTAACAGCACCTCCCCAACGTATGACAATGGCCACAAAGAAGGTCAAGAGCAACTGCACTGAAACACCATCACCTGCAGGGGCCCCCTCCACATCACATATGTCCTGACTTGGAAATTAATGGCTAGTTTATCCAATATTGCTGGGCCTAAATCCTGGAAGTCCCTATTCAACAGGACTGTGGGAGGGCTTTCACGAAGAAAACCTGAGGAGTTCACCAAGAAGGCAGCTCACCATCACCTTCTCAATGGCAATCAGGTGCAGCTTTGCCACCAATGCCCCGCTTAAAAAAAGTGACTAAAAGGTTACTTTTCTACACAATCAACTCTAATTCTAGACCCAGTAATCCTGTAAGTAATCGATTGACCCTTTAAATTCTGCAAATTTCAGTACGGCATGGTGCCTTTCTACTGCAGAACACTGGTTTCAAAATGATAATTAACATAGAGTATTATCTGGATGGACATGACGCTATTCACACAATGGGCATCAAATAAGTATTACCTTAGGGTAGACACCAGCAACTGGCTACTCCAGATATTGCTGGTAATCATGATAATACTGATGCTAATATAATAAACTAGACTAAGTGGGACCCGTTGGGTCCCAGCATCACACGGGAGGGCTGGTCACCAACGCAATATTCCACCTCTCCACCAATTCCAATATTGCTCGCCAATTCCAATATTGCTCGCCAGTACGGGGGAGGGGCATTCTGTTGCGCAAGTATGGGTGTTGCGGGCCGAAGGTACTGGTTTCCAGAGGGCTAGTAAAGACATTGTGGGCCGAATGGATTCTTGGGCTGGCAGCCAACTGTTGCAATGATTTTAAATGCCAAGACAAAGCAAACAATTGGGCAGCAGCCACCCGACAACCAAAATTCATTTTGTGAACACAAACTTGTTAAAAAGGCGAAGCAACCAATTGGGCAGCAGCCATCTTACAGTCGCATCGAGGGGACTCACCATGGAGTAGACGTGCGTTCAGTGTTATTCGCAGCTCAGAGAGCCGTGTCACTCTCGCTTCCTGGGTCTGGCAGAGACTGAGTGAGGGAGTACACTTCCGGGTTTTATAGTCCCTCCCCCCTTCCGCCAGCAGGGGCAGCAGAGAGAATGGGAAATTAAAAAAAAAACATTAATATCTCTCTGGCGCTCTGAGCGAGGTGCCAAAAATGACGGCCGTAGGTGGCGGCGTTCTCTCGGAAATCACACCACAGTGAGCCAAAAGCGGTCAAGATCAGACTTTTAGTAATATAGATACAGAAAATGATAGAACTATTGAGCAGGTAGCCACCATATTTTGAGAGAAAAAATATAAATAGTGTTTCAGATCGATGGCCTTTCACCAGAAGAAAGAAAAGTGAGAACATTTCCATTTATCAGTTGCAGTAAAGAGAAAAGCGGAGAGAACAAATAAATGTTTGTGATAGGATAGAGATCATATGTAGTGTGTAGGAAGGAATTGCAGATGCCGGTTTAAACTGAAGATAGACACCAAAAGCAGGAGTAACTCAGCGGGACAGGCAGCATCTCCGGAAAGAAGGAATGGGTGACATTTCGGGTCGAGACACTTTTTCAGACTGTTTAGGGATAAGGCAAATAAGAGATATAGACGATGATGTTGCAGAACTCTCGTCAAGAGATGAGAAATTTAAAGTAGATAGACCTTGAGGAGATTTTGCAATGCAGCAGACAAAATGTGTAGGAAGGAACAGCAGATGCTGGTTTAAACATGTAGTGTCTGGGAAGAATTAAAGAAATTAGTGAAGACTCGATATTTGCAGGTTATCTGGAGATATAAATAGTAAGGCCATTTGGCAATTTTATACAGAATCAATATTATGGGTGAACTGGAAAGTTGCACATTAAAGCAGTGGTTCACTACTTTGGTTGCATGGAATCTGAAATAGACAGAATTGCTGGAAATATTGGTAGGACAAGTAGCATCTACAGATAGAAAAACAGAGTTAATGTTTTAAGCTGATCATCTTCAAAAATATATATTATGTAAGTCCATTAGCCTGAAATATTAATTATATTTTGCTCTCTGCAGATGTTGCTTGGCATCCACACTATTACCCACATAAACTGTTATCAATTTACAATGCATACTGATGAGCCTATGCTCACGTCATATTACAAGTGTGCCCACACATTGCATTAACACTGATTGCAAATGGGGCCAAGTATCATTTTTCACTAACAACGCACAGTGGAAAATATAAAGCAGCGGTAGAGTTGCTGCCTTACAGCGCTTGCAGCGCCGGAGACCGGGGTTCAATCCCGACTACGGGTGCTGTCTGTACAGAGTTTTACGTTCTCCCCGTGACTGCGTGAGTTTGCTCTGAGATAGACAATAGACAATAGGCAATAGGTGCAGGAGTAGGCCATTTGGCCTTTCGAGCCAGCACTGCCATTCAATGTGATCATGGCTGATCATCCCCAATCAGTACCCCGTTCCTGCCTTCTCCCCATATCCCCTGACTCCGCTATTTTTAAGAGCCCTATCTTGCTCTCTCTTGAAAGCATTCAGAAAATCTGCCTCCACCGCCCTCTGAGGCAGAGAATTCCGCAGACTCACCACTCTCTGTGAGAAAAAATGTTTTCTCGTCTCCGTTCTAAATGGCTTACTCCTTATTCTTAAACTGTGGCCCCTGGTTCTGGACATCAGAACATCGGGAACATGTTTCCTGCCTCTAGTGTGTCCAAGCCCTTAACAATCTTATATGTTTCAATGAGATATCCTCTCATCCCTCTAAACTCCAGAGTGTACAAGCCCAGCTGCTCCATTCTCTCAGCATGTGACAGTCCCGCCATCTCGGGAATTAACCTTGTAAACCTACACTGCACTCCCTCAATAGCAAGAATGTCCTTCCTCAAATTAGGGGACCAAAACTGCACACAATACTCCAGGTGTGGTCTCACTAGGGCTCTGTACAACTGCAGAAGGACCTCTTTGCTCCTATATTTGATTCCTCTTGTTATAAAGGCCAACATGCTATTCGCTTTCTTCAATGCCTGCTGTACCTGCATGCTTACATCTACGGTTTCCTCCCACACTTCAAAGGCGTACAGGTTTATAGGTTAATTGGCTTGGTGTATGTGTAAATTGTTCCTAGTGTGTGGAGGATAGTGTTAATGTGCGGGGATCGCTGGTCGGTGCGGACTCAGCGGAAGGGCCTGTTTCCGCGCTGTATCTCTAAACTAAACTAAACTAAACTAAAGCCGATGGAGTTTTCTATTCAAACATATATTTTACATTGGATTGACTGTAAAGTATAGATTATCATAAAGAAATAGTTCAGGAATTAGATCAGATTTCTTTCCAAATATGAATTCAAAATTAGAAATTGAACTCATGAACAAAAATGTCATGAATCATCTGTTATTTATAAGATTGCATTATGCTTAAAGTATTTAGCAGCAAAAAAAGATAGAAAGAGTATTTACAGGTCATATGAGATATATGGCTACATTTATAAAGGACCATATGTTAATTTGAAAGGTCAATTACTTTCTTTCACATTGGCTGATGCAGTAGGGATTGTTTCATATTAATGTGACATAGCTTGCTACAGAATTATTGTTAACATATTCCAAGTCCGAGATTATATTGAACAAAAGGACACTTTGTCGATATTACTCACAAAACAATAATAGTACACATTCATGTACGATTTTATGAAATTTTTGTATCAAATTGTGTCCATATTGCAGCCTTGATAAAAACAGTAGGAATAATAGAAATTAACATTGCTTTACACATATACTTATATATATACTAGACCAAGTTGGGTCCCGTCCCGTCAACGTGCGGTTGCGGGGGTAGGGGGCGGCCTGCGGCGTCACACACACACTAACCACCCCGCTTGCAGCACACACACACACACACATCCCATGATATTATATTAATATTATTAACTTGCTCCATTTACCCCATCCTCGCCCTATCCATTCACACATAGCCCAGAGAGGGAGAGGGAGGTGAGGTAGAGAGAGAGGGCAGAGAGAGAGAGGGGCAGAGACAGAGAGGCAGATAGAGAGAGGGACAGAGAGAGAGAGAGAGGGGGGAGAGAGAGGGAGGGAGAGAGAGAGGGGAGAGAGAGAGACAGACAGAGACAGAGAGAGATAGAGAGAGAGAGAGGGAGAGAGAAGGAGAGAGAGGGGGGGGAGAGAGAGGGAGGAGAGAGAGAGAGAGGTGAGAAATAGAGAGAGAGAGAGAGAGAGAGAGGAGAGGGTGAGAGAGAGGGAGGGAGAGAGAGAGGGAAGGGAGAGAGAGAGGGAGAGGGAGGAGGGGGGGGGGGGGGGGGGGGAGGGAGGGAGGGAGGGAGGGAGAGAGAGAGAGAGAGAGAGAGGGAGAGAGAGAGAGAGAGAGAGAGAGGGAGAGAGAGAGAGAGAGAGAGAGAGAGAGAGAGAGAGAGAGAGAGAGAGAGAGAGAGAGAGAGAGAGAGAGAGAGAGAGAGAGAGAGAGAGAGGAGAGAGAGAGAGAGAGAGAGAGAGAGAGAGAGAGAGAGAGAGAGAGAGAGAGAGAGAGAGAGGAGAGAGAGAGAGAGAGAGGATCTCGGGGGCTCTCGGAGGCTCTCGGATACTACAGGGCCTGACTTGCTCGTTCTTTCTGCGTGTTCTGCTCCCGATAGTGTGCGCGACCAAAGCACTCGAGTGCGAGCAGAAGGCAGGCAGGCAGATCCATTGTGAAGTCATCAGCCAATCATCAACCAAAAGCAGGCTTTTTGATTTCTAAATCTTATCGGATTTGTGAATATTTTGATTAATAACTCGAGAAATATTGCATTAATTTTTCAGATAATGTGATTTTTGACTATGGGATAAATCTCTACCGGAATATGTAAAATATTTACCATTAGGGCGTTGTTTTTTTTGGGAAGATGTGACCGCACACAAACAAATAAAGACACACACACACACATCCACATACAAGATCAGTTTTATAGTTACAAGGATAAGATACTGTATATATATGTGTGTGTGGCTATGTTTACGCCTGTGTGTATGTGTATATATGCCATATATCTATCTCTATATTAGTAAAAGTCTGTTCTTGACCGGTTTTGGCCATCTGTGCTGCAATTCTGAGAGAACGCCGCCACCTACGGTCGTCATTTTTGCCCACCTTGCTCAGAGCCCCCCTCCGCCGCATGTGTGCCGAGAATTTTTCCCGTCGATTAAAAATGACAGAGAGATATTAATGTTTTCACAAAATTCCCCATTCTCTCTGCTGCCCCCACTGGCGGCAGGGGGAGGGACTACAAAACCAGGAAGTGGTGTGCCACACAGTCTCTTCAAGATGGAGGAAGGCAGAGGGTCACGTTTCTCTGAGCTGTGAATAACACTGAACACATGTCTACTCAAATGTAAGTGGTTCTAAAATGCTTCCAGAATGTGTCTATTGGTTCTAAAGCATGCAAAAAGTGTCTATTCGTTCTAAAGCTTTCAAAAAATGTCTATTGGTTCTAAAGCTTGCAAAAAATCTATTGGTTCTAAAGCTTGCAAAAAAATCTCTATTGGTTCTTGCAAAAAAAGCTTGCAAAAAAATGTCTATTGGTTCTAAAGCTTGCAAAAAATGTCTCTATTGGTTCTAAACTTGCAAAAAAAATGTCTATTGGTTCTAAAAAAAGTGTGTCTATTGGTTCTAAAGCTTGCAAAAAAATGTCTATTGGTTCTAAAGCTTGCAAAAATGTCTATTGGTTCTAAAGCTTGCAAAAAAAGTGTTTCTATTGGTTCTAAAGCTTGCAAAAAAATGCTTGCAAAAAATGTCTATTGGTTCTAAAGCTTGCAAACAAAAAGTGTCTATTGGTTCTAAAGCTTCAAAAAAATGCTATATTGGTTCTAAAGCTTGAAAAAAAATGTCTATTGGTTCTAATGTTTGCAAAAAATGTCTGTTGGTTCTAAGGCTTGCAAAAAAAATGTCTATTGGTTCTAAAGCTTGCAAAAAATGTCTATTGGTTCTAAAGCTTGCTAAAACGTGTCTCTATTGGTTCTAAAGCTTGCATTGGTTCTGTGTCTATTGGTTCTAAAGCTTGCAAAAAAAGTGTCTATTGGTTCTAAAGCTTGCAAAAAAATGTCTATTGGTTCTAAAGCTTGCAAAAAATGTCTATTGGTTCTAAAGCTTGCAAAAAAAAAAAAATGTCTATTGGTTCTAAAGCTTGCAAAAAAATGTCTATTGGTTCTAAAGCTTGCAAAAAATGTCTATTGGTTCTAAAGCTTGCAAAAAAAAAGTGTCTATTGGTTCTAAAGCTTGCAAAAAAGTGTCTATTGGTTCTAAAGCTTGCAAAAAAATGTCTATTGGTTCTAAAGCTTGCAAAAAAAATGTCTATTGGTTCTAAAGCTTGCAAAAAATGTCTATTGGTTCTAAAGCTTGCAAAAAATGTCTATTGGTTCTAAAGCTTGCAAAAAGTGTCTCTATTGGTTCTAAAGCTTGCAAAAAATGTCTATTGGTTCTAAAGCTTGCAAAAAAAGTGTCTATTGGTTCTAAAGCTTGCAAAAAAATGTCTATTGGTTCTAAAGCTTGCAAAAAATGTCTATTGGTTCAAAAGCTTGCAAAAAAAAATGTCTATTGGTTCTAAAGCTTGCAAAAAAAGTGTCTATTGGTTCTAAAGCTTGCAAAAAAATGTCTATTGGTTCTATTGGTTCTAAAGCTTGCAAAAAAAATGTCTATTGGTTCTAAAGCTTGCAAAAAATGTCTATTTTGGTTCTAAAGCTTGCAAAAAATGTGTCTATTGGTTCTAAAGCTTGCAAAAAATGTCTCTATTGGTTCTAAAGCTTGCAAAAAAATTCTATTGGTTCTAAAGCTTGCAAAAAAATGTCTATTGGTTCTAAAGCTTGCAAAAAGTGTCTCTATTGGTTCTAAAGCTTGCAAAAAAAATGTCTATTGGTTCTAAAGCTTGCAAAAAAGTGTCTATTGGTTCTAAAGCTTGCAAAAAAATGTCTATTGGTTCTAAAGCTTGCAAAAAATGTGTCTATTGGTTCTAAAGCTTGCAAAAAATGTGTCTATTGGTTCTAAAGCTTGCAAAAAAATGTGTCTATTGGTTCTAAAGCTTGCAAAACAAATGTCTATTGGTTCTAAAGCTTGCAAAAAATGTCTATTGGTTCTAAAGCTTGCAAAAAGTGTCTCTATTGGTTCTAAAGCTTGCAAAAAATGTCTATTGGTTCTAAATGCTTGCAAAAAAAAAGTGTCTATTGGTTCTAAAGCTTGCAAAAAAATGTCTATTGGTTCTAAAGCTTGCAAAAAAAATCTCTATTGGTTCTAAAGCTTGCAAAAAAATGTCTCTATTGGTTCTAAAGCTTGCAAAAAATGTCTATTTGTTCTAAAGCTTGCAAAAAAAATGTCTATTGGTTCTAAAGCTTGCAAAAAAATGTCTATTGGTTCTAAAGCTTGCAAAAAGTGTCTCTATTGGTTCTAAAGCTTGCAAAAGGTGTCTCTATTGGTTCTAAAGCTTGCAAAAAAAGTGTCTCTATTGGTTCTAAAGCTTGCAAAAAAATGTCTATTGGTTCAAAAGCTTGCAAAAAAAAAGTGTATTGGTTCTAAACCTTCTAAAAATGTCTATTGGTTCTAAAGCTTGCAAAAATGTCTATTGGTTCTAAAGTTAGCTTTGAAGTTGAAAGGCACTGCTTCCTACAAATGATGGCTTGGGTGTGGCTTGAAGTTGAAAGACACCACTTACTGCAAATGGTGGCATGAAGTTGAAACGCACTACTTACTGCAAATTGAGGCTTGGGAGCTTTGGCTTGAAGTTGAAAGGCACTACTTACTGCAAATTATGGCTTGGGTGTGGCTTGAAGTTGAAAAGCACTACTTACTGCAAATGGTGACATGGGTGTGGCTTTGTTGTGGCTTGAAATTGAAAGGTACTACTTACTGCAGATTGTGGCTTGGGTGCAATGGCTTGAAGTTAAAATGCATTACTTACTGCAAATGGGGGCGTGGGTGCATTGGCTTGAAGTTGAAAGGCACTACTTACTGCAAATTGTAGCTTGGGTGCTTTGGCATTAAGTTGAAAGGCACTGCAAATGGTGGCATGCAGTTGAAAGGCACTACTTACTGCAAATTGTGGCTTGAAGTTGAAAGGCACTACTTACTGCAAATGGTGGCATGAAGTTGAAAGGCATTACTTACTGCAAATGGTGACATGAAGTTGAAAGGCACTACTTACAGCAAGTGGTGGCTTGTGTGTGGCTTGAAGTTGAAAGACACCACTTACTGCAAATGGTGGCATGAAGTTGAAAGGCACTACTTAGTGCAAATGGAGCCTTGGGAGCTTTGGCTTGAAGCTGAAAGCCACTACTTACTGCAAATGATAGCTTGGATGTGGCTTGGGTGTGGCTTGAAGTTGAAAGGCACTACTTACTGCAAAAGGTGGCATGGGTGTGGCTTGAAGTTGAAAGGCACTACTTACTGCAGATGGTGGCTTGGGTGCAATGGCTTGAAGTTAAAATGCATTACTTACTGCAAATGGGGGCGTGGGTGCATTGGCTTGAAGTTGAAAGGCACTACTTACTGCAAATTGTGGCTTGAAGTTGAAAGGCACTAATTGCAAATGGTGGCTTGGGTGCTTTGGCTTTAAGTTAAAAGGCACTACTTACTGCAAGTGATGGCTTGGTTGCTTTGGCTTGAAGTTGAAAGGCACTACTTACTGCAAATGGTGGCTTGAGAGCTTTGACTTGAAGTTGAAAGGCACCTCTTACTGCCAATAGTGGCTTGGGTGTGGCTTGAAGTTGAAAGGCACTACTTACTGCAAATGGTGGCTTGGATGCAATGGCTTGAAGTTAAAAGGCATTACTTACTGCAAATGGTGGCTTGGGTGCATTGGCTTGAAGTTGAAAGGCATCACTTACTGCAAATGGTGGCATGAAGTTGAAAGGCACTACATTCTGCAAATGGTGGCTTGGGGGCTTTGGCTTGAAATTAAAAGGCACTACTGGAAATGCACTTACTTCCTGTTTGCACTGTATATTGGTTTTAGATAAAACGCTACCACTTACGGCTGTGATTTTTGGCCATCTTGCTCAGTCCCCCCCTTCGCTGAGCCGGTGCATAGAATTCTTCCCATCAATGAAAAATAAAAGTGTTATTAGTTTTAAAAAAAATGTTGAGAATCTCTCTCCTGTCAATCACTCCATGAAAGCCACACCTTTTCCGGTGGGGGGGGAGGGGCTATAAAACCCGGAAATGTGGGTGTGGCTCAGTCTCTGCAAGATGGAGGAGGGAGAGGTCACGACTCGCTGTCTTTAGTGGCTTTGCACCTTACTTCAAATGGAATGAAACTGCACTTCAATTTGGTGGCCTTGCACCCTTCTAGAAGTGGTAAGAAACTGCACTTGAATTTGGTGGCCTTATACCCTGCTTGAAATAGAATTTCAAGGATTAGCCGTGAGTCAACAACCAGCCAACCAGCCGTGAGTGAGGGAGTTGCCAGCATAACAGGCTTGATTGACTGAAACGCCAGCCCAAGAATCCATTTGGCGCACAATTTGCATACTAGCCCTCTGGAAACCAGTCCCTTCAGCCCACAACACCCATACTAGCGCTCCAGAAAGCCCCCCCCCCAACTGGCCACTAATATTAGAATTGGTGGAGAGGTGGAATATTGCGTTGGATGACCAGCCCTCCTGTGTGATGCTGGGACCCAACGGGCCCCACTCAGTCTAGTATTATATATATTTTTGGAAAAGAAATCCCCGGCATTCATAGGGCATCCAAATGCCCATTTGTGAATGTAAAAGAAGATGATTCATATGGATTTGGAGATCTTAATTAATAACCATCAACCCATTTTCAAAGTGAACAATGAAACATTTCATAAAATCGCCTTTAAAAATAAAATAATAATTTAGGTCCTTGTGAGCACACCTAAAATCAGATCTTTCACATACAGGGTACATAGCTCCAAATACGTGTGAACACTAAATGTCAGGAACATGCACATGCACCAAATGAAATATGCATCCTACAGCCAAGAAAACTATCTAGGTATGGAAATGATTTTAATTATTTTCCAAGGTATGAACTGTTATGTTTTAATAAGGATTGCTACCTTTTTCAACTTGGGATAATAGAAAAGCAACATTTGAACAGCGTTGATTCTGGTTATATTCAAACTGTACAATCATAAACCCAATGATCACCTAATCTATATCTATACTATTATTAAAACTCTTTGGCTTGTTTGTGGCTGTGTGTGTGTATGAGTGTGTGCCAATTTCTATTTTCCTATTTTCCTCCAAACACTAGGCCACAGCCTTCCCAATTTCACACATTCTACTCACATTTTTTGTCGGTCGCGCCGGTAGGCGGTGCGACTCTCGTCAGCAGCGGCCTCTGCAGCCCGTCCGCGTTTTTATTATTTTCTGTCTATGTTTCTATGTAGTTTTTGTTATTTTTTGTTGGGGTATGTGTGTGGGGGGGTGGGGGTGGGGGGTGGGAGGGAGGGGGAAACTTTTTTAAATCTCTCCCTGCACGGGAAACCCAACCTTTTTTCTTTGTCGGGTCTCCCGTCATCGTGGGGCTGCAACGAGGATCCGGAGCGGCCTCCAACTGGAAGAAGAGACCGGGGACTCTGGTATTACGACTCACCATCACCGTCGCGGGGCTGGCCGAAGTGGTGGAGCGGGTGGAGCGGTGGATGAGCTCTGCTGCTGCTGCTGCTGCGGGCCCCGACCTCCGTCTAGTAGAGTCAGAGGCTTCAAATGCAGGTCATGGTGGACGGCGGCACCGGGAGCCCACGGGTCCCTGGAGGGAGACCGCTTTTCAGGGATCCCGCAACGGCGACTTCTCCCGCCCGAGTTGCGGGGTCGAAGAGCTCCTGGAGCGGGGCCTGACATCACCGCCCCGCGCAGCTTGGAATGGCCGCGGGACTCTGCGAGCGCACGCCGGGGGCTTCAACACCAAGACCCGGTGTGCGACCTCGCACCACCCGGCGTGGCTTTAATGGCCGCGGGACAATTGCCATCGCCAGCCGGGGGCTTTGACTTTGACTCTGACATCGTGGGGGGGGGGGGGAGAGTGCAGTGGAGAGATAAGTTTTTTTGGCCTTCTATCACAGCGATGTGATGGATGTTTATGTAAATTATGTTGTGTCTTGGGTCTATTTGTTTGTAGTGTAATGTATGGCTGCAGAAACGGCATTTCGTTTGGACCTCAAGGGGTCCAAATGACAATTAAATTGTATCTTGATCTTGTATCTTGATCTTGATCTTGATTTTTTTCCCGTCGAGGTGATAAACACCTTCCCGTCGCATTCCCACCTATATTTCCACACTTTTAATTGTTTAAAGTTTACAAAAAAGCCAGAAAACTCACCCATTTCGAAAAAATAACCTGAGTGACATCACAATGGACTCGCAAGGCAGGACGGGACACTCCGGGAGGGTGGGGCACTCTAGCGCACTCGCATGGCGGCCGCTGCCGGCGCCCAATGGGGTGGTAGAGGGAGGGGGGGGGGTGTGGAGGAGAGAGATGGGGAGCAGTGAAGGAGGGAGATGTCCCATCCCTATCTACCCTCACTCCCACCCTCTCTACCCCCTCCTCTCTCTACCCTCTCCCTTTCTACCCCTCTCCCTCTCTACCCCCTCCCTCTCTACCCCCTCCATCTCTACTACCACTCCTCCCTCTCTACCACCACTCCCTCTCTAGGGATTGAAAATGGAGGGTGAAGAAGAGGATGGAGTGCTGGGGGATGAGGAGAAATGAGCCGTGCCTGCTCAGTTGGGGGCTATGCTTGAGTGGTGCAATATTGCGTTGGGGGAACGGCTTGCTTTGGATTGAGGGAAGGGGTGAGTGGTGTTCTGGCGTTGGGGGAGCAGACCCAACGGGTCTGCACTTTGTTTAGTTATTAATTAAAAACTGCAAACACTTAACATAATAGTTTAATGTATTTGGCAATAGAGGGAGGTATCTTTGAATAGGGACGAAAAAAGTAATAAATTGGACAATCGTACCTGCTGCGCTTTTTCTTCATCAAATCATATAATTTGTGATCAAAGAAAAAACGATCTACTTTTGTGACAAGCAGCCGAAATTCCTGCGTTTTCATCATCTGAAAAATACAGTCAGAACTATAAAGATCTGGTTGCATTAATAAATTGTAGGATTTTATGGTAAAATATTGTGTTAGATTTATTTTCCTTAATGTGCATTTGATCACAATATTGATTGAAACAAAATAATACAGCTTTAAAAATGAGATCCCACCCATTCAAGACAGAGGAGAGACAAAACGATTATTTCCCCCTCAGTGACTAATGACCCTTTGTAGTCAGTTCCCTAAAGGACAGTACAGGCAGAGTCCTTGAATATTTGAGAAATTTGAGAAATGATCAATATTTTAAATATCTTCAAATATGTGACTATTTGAAAAAACATACACAAGAATATCATAATTTGTCTCCAGATTTATTGGACGAAGCAATGACAAAGGCCGAATCAGCTCATTTAATATCATACTTGTATAACATCATCTTAAATATAGAAATACCACCATCCGATAGAATTAGAAGAGACTGGGAGCAAGAACTAGCTATAAACATTTTGAAAGAGAGGTGGGATAAACATTTGCTATATGTGCATAAATGCTCGATTAATGTATGACATATTCTAAATCAATTTAAAACCTTACACAGACTATATTACTCAAAAACTAAAATAAGTGAACTTTTTCCCAATGTCTCCCCTATCTGTGATAAATGTCTATCCCAAGAAGCAACCATACCACATTCCTTTGTTTTTTGTATAAAAATTCAAAAATTCAAAAATTCAAATCTCACCTGTCAATCACTCCATGAAAGCCACACCTTTTCCGGTGGTGGGGGGGGGGGGAGAGGTTATAAAACCGGGAAATGTGGGTGTGGCTCAGTCTCTACAAGATGGAGGAGGGAGAGGTCAGGACTCGCTGTCTTTAGTGGCTTTGCACCCTACTTCAAATGGTATGAAACTGTACTTGAATTTGGTGGCCTTGCACCCTGCTAGAAGTGGTAAGAAACTGCACTTGAATTTGGTGGCCTTGCACCTGCTTGAAATAGAATTTCAATGATTAACCGTGAGTCAACAACCAGCCCACCAGCCGTGAGTGAGGGAGTTGCCAGCACAACAGGCTTGATTGACTGAGACGCCAGCCCAAGAATCCATTTGGCGCACAATTTGCATACTAGCCCTCTGGAAACCTGTCCCTTCAGCCCACAACACCCATACTAGCGCTCCAGAAAGCCCTCCCCCTCCCCAACTGGCCACCAATATTAGAATTGGTGGAGAGGTGGAATATTGCGTTGGATCACCAGCCCTCTTGTGTGATGCTGGGACCCAACAGGCCCCACTTTGTCAAGTATATTAGTAAATGTCTGATCTTGACCACTTCCTGTTGTTCTGTATATTGATTTAAGAAAAAACGCTGCCACTTACGGCTGTGATTTTTGACCATCTTATTCAGAGTCCCCCCTCTGCTGCGCAGGACACTAGGATTTTTCCCATCGATAAAAAATAAAAGAGGTATTAGTGTTTAAAAGATGTTGAGGTTCTCTCTCCTGAAGGCCACGCCCCTTCCGGAGGGACTATAAAACCCGGAAGTGTTGAGTGCCTCAGTCAGTCTCAGCAAGATGGGGGAGTTAGAGGGTCACGCCTCTCAGTCTGAGCTGTGAATAACACTGAACACACGTCTACTAAATTGTGAGTGGTTTTACTGACCTGTCAGTGCCCTTAATGTGGTTTGAAAATGTAGTTTGGAAATGCTAAAACTGTTTTGCCTTTGGTTTGGAAATGCTAAAGCTGTGTTGCCTTTGGTTTGGAAATGCTAAAGCTGTGTTGCCTTTGGTTTGGAAATGCTAAAGCTGTGTAGCCTAATTAAAGTTGCCTTGCCTAATTAAAGTTGCCTTGCCTAATTAAAGTTGCCTTGCCTAATTAAAGTTGCCTTGCTCAATTAAAGATGCCTTGCCTAATTAAAGTTGCCTTGCCTTCTATATAATTAAAAGTCTAATCTTGACCACTTCCTTTTTGCGCTTTATATTGATTTTAGAAAATTTGCTACCACGTATGGCTGTGATTTTTGGCCATCTTACTCAGAGTCCCCCTCTGCTCATCAGGTGCCGAGGATTTTTCCCATTGATTAAAAATAAAAGAGCTATTAGTGTTTAAAAAATATTGAGATTCTCTCTCCTGTTAATCATGCCATGAAGGCCACGCCCCTTCTGGTGGGAGGGGGGGGGTGGCCTTAAAACCCAGAAGTATGAGCGTGGCTCAGTCTCTGCAAGATCAAGGAGGGAGAGGTCATGACTCACTCTCTAGTGGCCTTGCACCCTGCTTGAAATGGTATGAAACTGCACTTGAATTTGGTGGGCTTGCACCTGCTTGAAATGGAATGTCAAGGAATAGCCGGGAGTCAACTGCCAGCCCACCAGCCGTGAGTGAGTGAGATGCCAGCACAACAGGCTTGAGCGACTAAGCCACAAGCCCAAGAATCCATTCGGCCCACAATGTCCATACTAGCCCTCTGGAAACCAGTCCCTTCGGCCCACAACACCCATAAAATACTAGCGCTCCAGAAAGCCGCAGCCCCCCCCCCCCCCCCCCCCACCACTGGCCACCAATATTGGAATTGGTGGAGAGGTGGAATATTGCATTGGGGGACCAGCCCTCCCGTGTGATGCTGAGATCCAATGGGTCCCACTTAGTCTAGTACAGTATAAATAGGTCCATTATAACGAGGTTTACTGTAGATGGAAATATATAGTTGAGGTATGATCAGGTCAACCATGGTCTTATTAAATGGCTGGGCAGGCTTGAGGGAACCACTGGCCTCTTTGCTCCTGATTTCATATGTTTATATATAAGTATGTTTGTATAAACATTCAAGCATCGTAAGGGTATTGTTCATATTGGGCATAATCTGCCTATATTTATTAAGGACACATTGCAGCATATATGCTTTAGTATTTTGCACATCATGACTCAATACAAAACAATAAACCAATATATCACGTACAGAGAAAAAAATAAAATGACTCAACATTTTGCTGAAATTTACAAAAATGCTGAGATCAGAGAGCAGCCAGAGAAATAAAGTATGTTCCATGTATTTCATCAGAGCTATAAAATGCAAAAATAATTAAATGTATGTAATGACTAAAATGTAAAATAAAATGAGGAATATAAAGGAGCAAAGAATTCAAGCGGATGAGTCGAAGGGCCAAAAGTGGCCATGAGATGCCTTTGGCGAGTCCGATATATACCTGAATTAAAAACAAGAGGATAACGAGGGGGAAGGTAGAACCGCTCCTGGACAAAGGAAGGAATTCATGCTTGTAGTCTGGAGAGGTAGGCAAGTACTAGATTACTCTGCATTTGGTTTCACCAAGGAGGATGTGGAGGATAGTGAAGGTAGACAGAAATGCTGGAGAAACTCAGCGGGTGAGGCAAAATCTATGGAGCGAAGGAAATAGGCGACGTTTTGGGTCGAGACCCTTCTACAGATAGGATAGATTAGAGGATAGTGAGATCAGTGTGGGGAATACTAAAATGCAGATGTAGCTTGAAAATGAGGACTAGTGAAGAGCATTAAGGTGAATAAATCCCCAGGACTCAATCTGATTTTTCCCATGTTAATGAGAGGCAATTGCGGGAGCCTTGACGAAGAACTTTGCATTTTCTCTAGCCATAGGCGAGGCTCCAGAGGACTGGTGAGCAGTTAATGTTCCTTCATTTAACAGGAGAGGAAGTAGAGAGAATCCAGGGAATTATAGGCTAGGGTACAGAAACTATTGGGTAGGATACGTCAGGATAGGATATACTCCCATTTGGAAGCAAATGGGTTAATTAGAGACAGTCAAGTATGGCTTTGTATACAGCAGCTCGTGTCTTACTAACTCGATAGTTTTTTGAGAAGATGATGAAGGTGATCGATGAGGCGAGGCCAATGGATGTTTAGATGGATCTTAGTAAGGCTATTGATAAAGTTCCCCATGGTAGGCTGATCCAGAGGATTAAGATGCATGGGATTAATAGTGACTTGGTCATATGGATTTGGAACTATCTTACTAATAGAGGACAGAGAGTTGGGTTGAAGTGGAAGAAAATATTCAGATTGGAGGTCTATGCCCAGAGGAGTTCCACATGGATCTGTACTAGGACCACTGCTGTTTGTGATATATATATATGAATGGCATGGACGTAAACGTAGATGAATTGGTTAGTAAGTTTGCAGATGACACCAGGATTGCGGGGGTCACGAACTGTGAGAAATGTTGTCAAAGTATACAGTGGGATATAGATTAGCTACAGCGGAGAAATGGCAGATGGTTTAATCTAAGCAAGTGTGAGGATTTGCACTTTGGGAGATCGATTAAAAAGGGAAAATATACAATTAATGGCACGATCCCTTGTCAGCATTGATATACAGAGGGATCGTGAGCTCCATGTCCATAACTCCCTGAAAGTGGCAACACGTCAATAGAGTGATAAAGAAAGCATATGGTGTACGTGCTTTTATAGGTCGAGGCATTGAGTTTAAGAGCCAGGAAGTAATGATGCAGCTTTATAAAATTTCAGTTTGGTCGCATTTGGAGTATTGTCTGTACTTTTGGTTGTTCCATTACAGGAAGGATATGGAGGCTTTAGAATGGAGGCAGAGGTGGTTTACCAGAATAATATGTAAGAAGGAATGATATGTAAGAAGGAACTGCAGATGCTGGTTTGCACTAAAGATAGACACAAAATAACTCAGCAGGTCAGACAGCATCTTTGGAGAAAATTAATAGGTGATGTTTCGGGTCAAGGCCCTTCATCAGACCCGAATGATGCCTGGATTAAGGAGAATTACCCCCAGTGCGTAAGGAGTAGGTGTGAAAGTGGGATAACATAGAACAAGTGTGATGGGGTTGGCCAATGGTCAGCATGGACTCAGTGGGCTGAAAATACTGCTTTCATGCTGCATTTCTAAACTAAACTAAAAGCTGATCCTGAGCCGTTAATGCCACAGGCTCTACTCTGGTGTACATGCAGCTTTGGGAGCGGCAAGAGTGGAGAGGCGAGCAGTAGTTAAGACATTTGTGTCATTAGATAAGCAAGTAAGCAAAATGCATACCACTTTGTACATGTCTCCCGAATCTCTATGTCAAGTCCAGAGTGTTTTCTTGAGGCACAAAGTGCATAATTGAAAGATAATGCGCTGCTTTTGACAACAGCCAACAGCAGAGGGATCAGAGCAGGAATAGTGTGGAACGTTAAAATAACATGGGGTTAGTAGTTCAGAATCATATTACTTTAGGTAGATCAGGTGCAGATCTGATAGGCTAAAACACTTACATAAACCTATGGCAATTAATATTCGAACTAATTGAATTTTGACAGATTCATTCTTGCAGCTGGCAATTATTCCCATCCAATTCATTTGAACTGCTGTACTTGTGCCAGGTTAACTTGTTGCAGGCGTGGATTCCCAGAACTAGGTAAACTGAAGGGAGCTGTGCTGGCTGAGGTAACTCCAGAAGGATTCCTTTGACGCAGTGCAGGTGGTCCATGCTCAGAATCCCAAGCTTCCACGTGGTCACGATCTCCAAGCCAGGACCATCAAGCATGTAGATTCATAGGATAATACAGCACAGAAGCATACCCTGTAGCCCACAGAGTTACACCAATACACCAACCATCCTAATTTTATATTCATTTTATAAACGTTTAAATAACTCATTTACACTAATCTGACACCTAGCCAAATGTATTCTTCATACATTCTCATCAACTCACCAATACCCCCGATTCTGCAATTTACTGTGGTAAAGGAAACCAGAACACCCACAGTAAACAAATACACACAGAGCAACTCCATTCAGTTGCAGGGACAACATGCAAACTCCACATAGACAGCATCCAAGGTCAGGATCGAAACCAGGCGACCCGAGCATTGAGACCGAGGCTATGTCTCCCCATCTGCATCTGAATATTTTTTATTAGTTGTTTAGTTTAGTGGTAACTTGTATCATAAAAACATTAATAGTACACTGTCAGGGAGAAACAAATAATAATTGCTATCAAAATCAGTATGTTTGCAATTAAACATCTGTATGTTTTTCCGGGGCACTTTTTTTAAAATAGGATTTTTTACTCACATTTTCATGTTTTTTAGTGAGTACTTATTGTTGACGGAACACTTTTGACAACCCAGTGCAAGCTATAGCACGTCTCATAATTTTTCACTGCAAATACTAAAATAGAAATAGCTAATCCCTCCAGATCACACTAGTCTTCAGTAAAAATACTGAAATCAACAACTATTCATCATTGCACGTAAATATATCTGAAGACAACATGGAAAGTCAATGATATACTTTTACACTAATTCAAATTTATGATTCAGACTTTTGATTTAACCGTCTAGATGTTTTCACATATTTTAAAATATATATATTTTTCATGTTCACGCATTTCTGCCCTGGATTAGCAGATTCGTTTTAGAATTGAATTTTATTTTGTTCTAAGCATATTGTTTTCTAAGAATTTGATTGGATGAACCAAGACCCACAGAAAAATATAGAAATGGTGTAACACTTCCTTCAGAGTTTTTCATAGTTTTAGCATTGTTGAAGTATTTAAAAGCATGTAATATAATTCTGCAATAAAGCTGACAATGATTTATTGTATTACCATAAAGTGGAAGTGCTTAGTACTTATAGATTCAGAATATTTTTTGTTAATGTTAGTTAAGGTCGGGGTCGGGGGGGGGGGGGGGGGGGGGGGGGGGGAGTTCCCCCGCCATGGGTACCATGAAATCCCGTGCTACCTGCTCCATGGTCAGATAGTCGGTGACTAAACCGTCTCCCCCACCTGGTTTGCCAGGTGAGGAGGGGGCTGTGGACTCCCAGCAGGACCAAAAACAAGACCTATCAAACGGCGGATGCGCTTCTAGCGAGCCAACGGCCGTCCACACTTCAGTAGAAGTTGCAATCACTGTCGTACATAGCATTGTAAGGAATGATGATAAAGGACACACACTAAAATCCTATACTTCCTGCTGTGGAAGTCCGCAGGAAGTGGAGGACAGAGATGTGTGGTGCGTCCGTCTCCGTTCACGTTGGAAACCAGCACCACTGCATCGCTAATGTTTTCAACGATGTATTAATGAAAAGTATTATCCATTGTTGCTTTTGGGATGTTCCATCAGTTTAACCCAGAAAAAACAAGGAAGACATATTACTACGTCAGTATGATGCATAACCTGGAAACGAAATTACAGGTGATGGTGTAAGTCAGAAACCAATTGAATAACTACTTTGGTTCCGTCTTCACCAAGGAAGACATAAATAATCCGCCGGAAATGGCAGGGGACCGCGGGTCAAATGAGATGGAGGAACTGAGTGAAATCCAGGATAGCCGGGAAGTGGTGTTAGGTAAATTGAATGGATTAAAGGCCGATAAATCCCCAGGACCAGTTAGGCTGCATCCCA
The DNA here is from genome assembly GCF_028641065.1 of Leucoraja erinaceus. Lineage (NCBI taxonomy): Eukaryota > Metazoa > Chordata > Chondrichthyes > Rajiformes > Rajidae > Leucoraja > Leucoraja erinaceus. Next base: position 158,699,843 of record NC_073377.1, read on the forward strand.
GAGTACTTAAGGAAGTAGCTCCAGAAATAGTGGATGCATTAGTGATCATTTTTCAAAACTCTTTAGATTCTGGAGTAGTTCCTCAGGATTGGAGGGTAGCTAATGTGACCTCACTTTTTAAAAAAGGAGGGAGAGAGAAAACGGGGAATTAGACTAGATAGTCTAACATCAGTAGTGGGGAAACTGCTAGTCAGTTATTAAAGATGGGATAGCAGCACATTTGGAAAGTGGTGAAATCATTGGACAAAGTCAGCATGGATATACGAAAGGTAAATCATGTCTGACGAATCTTATAGAATTTTTCGAGGATGTAACCAGTAGAGTGGATAGGGGAGAACCAGTGGATGTGTTATATCTGGACTTTCAGAAGGCTTTCGACAAGGTCCCACATAAGAGATTAGTATACAAACTTAAAGCACACGGTATTGGGAGTTCAGTATTGATGTGGATAGAGAACTGGCTGGCAAACAGGAAGCAAAGAGTAGGAGTAAATGGGTCCTTTTCAGAATGGCAGGCAGTGACTAGTGGGGTACCGCAAGGCTCAGTGCTGGGACCCCAGCTATTTACAATATATATTAATGATTTGTAAGAGGGAATTGAATGCAACATCTCCAAGTTTGCGGATGACACGAAGCTGGGGGGCAGTGTTAGCTGTGAGGAGGATACTAGGAGGCTGCAAGGTGACTTGGATAGGCTGGGCAAATGCATGGCAGATGCAGTATAATGTGGATAAATGTCAGGTTATCCACTTTGGTGGCAAAAACAGGAAAGCTGACTATTATCTAAATGGTGGCCGATTAGGAAAAGGGGAGATGCAACGAGACCTGGGTGTCATGGTACACCAGTCATTGAAAGTAGGCATGCAGGTGCAGCAGGCAGTAAAGAAAGCGAATGGTATGTTGGCATTCATAGCAAAAGGATTTGAGTACAGGAGCAGGGAGGTTCTGCTGCAGTTGTACAGGGTCTTGGTGAGACCACACCTGGAGTATTGCGTACAGTTTTGTTCTCCGAATCTGTGGAAGGACATTATTGCCATAGAGGGAGTGCAGAGAAGGTTCACCAGACTGATTCCTGGGATGGCAGGACTTTCATATGAAGAAAGACTGGATAGACTTGGCTTGTACACGCTAGAATTCAGAAGATTGAGGGGGGATCTTATAGAAACTTACAAAATTCTTAAGGGGTTGGACAGGCTAGATGCAGGAAGATTATTCCCGATGTTGGGGAAGTCCAGAACAAGGGGTCCCAGTTTAAGGATAAGAGGGAAGTCTTTTAGGACCGAGATGAGGAAATCATTTTTTTACACAGAGAGTGGTGAATCTGTGGAATTCTCTGCCACAGAAGGTAGTTGAGGCCAGTTCATTGGCTATATTTAAGAGGGAGTTAGATGTGGCCCTTGTGGCTAAAGGGATCAGGGGGGCTAAAGGAATCAAGGAACCAGACTGATTCCTGGGATGACAGGACTTTCATATGAAGAAAGACTGGATAGACTCGGCTTGTACTCGCTAGAATTCAGAAGATTGAGGGGGGATCTTATAGAAACTTACAAAATTCTTAAGGGGTTGGACAGGCTAGATGCAGGAAGATTATTCCCGATGTTGGGGAAGTCCAGAACTAGGGGTCACAGTTTAAGGATAAGAGGGAAGTCTTTTAGGACCGAGATGAGAAAATCATTTTTCACGCAGAGTGGTGAATCTGTGGGAATTCTCTGCCACAGAAGGTAGTTGAGGCCAGTTCATTGGCTATATTTAAGAGGGAGTTAGATGTGGCCCTTGTGGCTAAAGGGATCAGGGGGTATGGAGAGAAGGTAGGGATGGGATACTGAGTTGGATGATCAGCCATGATCATCTTGAATGGCGGTGCAGGCTCGAAGGGTCGAATTGCCTACTACTGCACCTATTTTCTATGTTTCTATCTTTCTATGAAATCCGAAAGGCAAAAAGGGGACAGGAGATAGTTCTGGCAAATTTCATTACGGATAATCCCAAGAGATTTTACGTGCATAATGGAAAAAAGGGTAACAGGAAAGATAATAGGATCCCTCAGGAATTAAAACGGTCAACTCTGCCACAGGAGATGGGTAAGGTCTTCATTGAATATTTTTCCTCTGTATTTACCATGGAGAAAGGCAGGAGGACTGAGGAACTTGCGGCAGTCACTGGAAATGTCTTGAGAGCAGTCAGTGTTACAGTCGAGGAGGTGCTGCAGATCCTTACATATATGAAGGTAGATAAATCTATCGGACCTGATCAGATATATCCAAGGATACTGTGGGAAGTTGGAGAGAAAATTGCAGGAGCCCTGGCTGAGATTTATGAGTTGTCATTACACACAAGCAAGGTGTCGGGCGACTGGAAGATGGCAAATATTGCACGTCTATTCAAGACGGGTTGCAGGGAAAAGGCTGGGAGTTATAGAAACTATGGGACAATGAGCTGACCAACTGTGGTCAGAAAGTTACTGGAATGTATTCTGAGGGATAGGACATACATGCATGGAGATGGACAAGAGCTGATTAATTTTGCATGTGGGTGGTTGTGTCTCACGAATCTGATTGTTTTTTTTGATGATGTGCCCAAAAAGATTGATGAAGGCAGAGCTGTCAATGTATATATGAATTTCAGTAAGGCCTTCATGGAAGACCTTCAGTAAGGCCTGATAGTGGAAGGATGTTTTGCGGACTGAAGACCTGTGACCAGTGGTGTGCCTCAAGGTCCGGTGATGGACCTATGGCTGTTTGTCATTTATATCAATGATTTGGATGTGAATGTTAAATGTTTGGAAGATTAAAACATGCAAAACAGAGGATGTACTTCCTGCGGCTGCTGAGGAAGCACAATCTTTCACAGCAATGATGGTCCAATTCTACACGGCCATCGTAGAGTCTGTCCTCACCTTCTCTATGATGGTCTGGTTTGGCTCAGCCACCAAACACGACATCCGGAGGCTGCAGCAAATCATCCGATCAGCTGAGAAGGTTATTGGCTGCAACCTTCCCATCATTGACAAACTGTACACTGCAAGGGCCAGGAAGCGAGCGGGTAAGATCATCTCTGACCCCTCTCAACCTGGCCACAAACTCCTTGAATCACTTCCCTCTGGAAGGCAACTCTGGACTGTCAAAGCTGCTCAGCCAGACTTAAAAACAGCTTTTTTCCACGAGTAGTAGCTACTCAATAACCAAAAATCAGTAGCCTCCTTTTGCGCTGGTATTTTATTTAATTCACTTGTTTAATCGATAATGTTTTATTATTAATGTTTAATGTTTTATGTGTCATTCCTAACTGTCACTGTATGTCATGTTGTCACTTGCGGGCGAAGCACCAAGGCAAATTTCTTGTATGTGAATACTTGGCTAATAAACTTATTCATTCATTCATTCATACACGGCATGATTAGCATGTTTGCAAATAACACAAAAGTAGGTGGCATTATGATAGTGAAGATGGTTGTCAAAAATTGCAACAGGGTTGTGATCAGTTGGGCAAGCGGGTTGAGGAATGGTTGATGGAATTTAATACAGAGAAATGTGAGGTATTGCACTTTGGGAAGACTAACATGGGCAGGACCTACACAATGATTGGTAGGGCGCTGGGGAGTGTTGTAGAGCAGAGGGATCCAGGAGTGCAGGTACATAGTTCGTTGAAATTAGCATCACAGGTAGATAGGGTGGTCAAAAAGGTTTTTGGCACATTTGCCTTCATCAGTCAGAGTATTCATTATAGAAGTTGGGAGGTCATGTTGCAGTTATATAAGACATAGATGATGCCACATTTAGAGTATTGTATTTAGCATTCTGGTCACCATGTTGTAGGAAAGATGTCAAGCTGGAAAGGGTACAGAGAATTATTTACAAGGATGTTGTGAGGACTCGACTGCCTGAGCTATAGGGAGAGGTTGAACAGGCTAGGACTATTCCTTGGAGTGTTGGAGGATGGGGGATCATTTTATAGAGGTGTACAAAATCATGAGAGGAATAGATCAGGTAGACGCAGAGACTCTTGCCCAGAGTAGGGGAATCGAGAAGCAAAAGACATAGGTTTAATGTGGGGGGAAGAATTAATAGGGACCGGAGAAGTCACTTTTACACACAAAGAATGGTGGGTGTATGGAATGAACAGCCGGAGGAGGCAGTTGAAGCAGATACTATCGCGACGTTTATAAGAAACATTTAGACAGATACATGGATATGACAGGTTTTGAGGGATACGGGCCAATTGCAGGCAAGTGGGACTAGTGTGGATGGGACATGTTGGTCAGTGGGCAAGTTGGGCCGAGGGCCTATTTCCTATGACTTAGTCCCAAATCCCGAGATGTTCACATGAGAATATTTTGTAAGGCTATCTGGGTTGTGTGTCTCTTTGGTATGTCCAAACTCTGAACATCTCTGCATATATCTGACAATCCTCGACTTCCTCATCAACACAGCACAATCAGTACGAATTGGTACAATACTTCTCCCTTGATAAACATCAACATAGAAGCACCCCAATGCTGTATGCTCAGCCCCACGCTCTACACACTCTACACCCATGACTATGTTGCTAGACACAGTTCCATTTCCATCTTTAAACTCGCTGATGACACCCGTTGTTGGATGAATTATAAATAATGATGTCAGAATATAGAAGGGAGTTCAATCGTCTGATTGAGTGGTGCCAGAACAGCAACCTTGGTCCAAAACGTCAATAAAACCAAGGAACTGATTGTTGACTTTAGCAGATGAAGGCCGCGGAGCCGAAGATCTGTCTGGTCCCGGCACAGTGATGTAATCATAAAGAAAACACATCGATGCCCCTACTTCCTCAGAAAATTGAGGAGGTTTGATATTTTTCACAAATATTATCTTGAACTTCGACAGATGAAGTCGGTAGGGAGCATATTGATTGGGTATACCATGGCCTGGTTTGGCAATTTGAACGCCCAGGAACAAAGGAGAATACAAAAAGTGGTCAGACATGGGAAAGTAGCCTGGCCATCATAGCCAATTGGGGGCATCTAAGACCTCAGTACTGGAGATGTGGCTGAGGAGAGGACATTGAGGTTGGTTTGTTTGCCTTCCAGTGTATTTGGAAGATTTTGAGCAGTCAGCATTGATCGCAGGGGGCTACCCCATAAATGTTACTTCACATCTGAGTTCTTGATGTTTCAATCTAATTTTCATCAATTAGTCCATGCAAGACAATGGTGAATTTTATCATTACTGTCTGGCTTTGCTGAGAGATGTCTCCCAAGATATGGGAGGTTCCTCAACTGCTCATTCCAACTGACTGAGCAGCTGTTCCCCAAATCACAGAGGCATAATGGGCTTCACTGCAGCTTTTTCCCAACAACCATCAGACTAATAAACACTACAACCTCCAAATCAGCTCTGAATGACACAACTATTGTTTGTTTTTAAATACTGAACTTATTTTTTGTTGTTTATTGTGGTGTTTACAGAGTACTATATTTACATATGTGTTGTGCTGCTGCAGCAAGAAAGTCATTGTTCCATTTTGGGACATATGACAATAAAACATTTTTCACTCTTGATTCATGCATAGGTGTCTTTTTACAATACTGGAGAGATTTTGAGGAACAAGATTATTATTCAGTTTTTTACACCAATAAACTGTTCTTAACAAAAATCTACCCATCATATGAAACCTTATAAATAACAAATATAAATGAGATAACTTCAAGATGGAAAGTCAAAAACGTTTTTCATGAGAGAAATCTTCATCGTTTTACCACCAATTTTGACACCAAAAATGTGACATTAAAAATGCTGCCACATTTAGTCATGAATATTTAATTCATAAATAAATTTCATATGGCCCCTCATATATATATACGCAATTTTGCAATTTTATTGTTCCATGTGGTATTCATAAACATAGAAAGGAATAAGAAATACGTCCACTTACTGTGCCAACCAGGTCGCTAGTGGACACCACGCGACAACCGTTACACAAAATGTATTTGTGGATTCTGATTACATTTTCGGAAACTTGCCATCATGATGCTATCTTTTCTTATATTTTTTGTTGGTACTATGTTTATCATGAACCCAATAAAGTGCTTGTAAACATTTTTGAAATAATTTAAAATTTGACCCGCGTTGTCACATTTTTGTGTGCAGTATTGTAAAAAGACACACATTTATTATAATTTTACAACTATCCTTCAAAAAATGCCATGTCAGAGCTGTGGTCAATAATTTGCTATTCCTTCACTTATGAATAAATCATTGTTGTACAGATCATTAAGTTGTTTTTATTTTATTTTTCTCTTCAAAATCTGAGTTGACAACATTCCATCATCTAAAACTAAAGACACATGGTTACCCTAAGTGGCTGCCTCTAGGATTGCTAATATTAATTCAGTGTGAAACAGCCTGAAATACACTCTGCATAAGTTAGGGAATTACAAGGTGGATAATTATCCTGCTCACAAAGGTATCCATGTTGCCAAATCCACAGGGCATTGTCCTGCCAATTTCAGGATCATTAATTATGAGCTGCCAATGCTACTGTACAAACAATTAAAATTATAACAGCATGTGTAGACTTGTTGACATGTTGGCTGGGAAATATCGTTTACACATTGAATACTTCTTAGGTGAAGTTGTCAATGGAATTAATTGGAGTTAAGTTTATTTTACTGAGTACCTCATTCTGTATTTGGCTAAGTATGGTTTTAATTAAAGTTAAAGTAACTCTTCTCTATTAACCTTTCCCCCCACTTACAATTTTAAAGGAATAGTCCTTCCTGTGAATAGATTTAAAGGCAGAAGTCATAAAAATATAAGAAATCTAAATCATTTTAAAAGGCCAATTACATAAAGAAAATTGGAAACCTGAAACCTCAACAAACCAAAATTGAAATATGGTATCCATAATAACTTGGTCCCATACATTGACTTTATTCTTTGTCCAAATTCTTCATAATTTAGAGAACAGCTCATGCGACATTTGTTAAGTTAAATAATTCATCTGTATCAGTACAGTCATTTGCTTCTTGCTGAACAATTTGTGATAGAAGGAAGCTCACCTTACTACTCAATGCAATGAACCATGATAAGCTGGCTGATCTGTTAGTTGACTTTGTATTTCAATTGAGACTTTCATCAAACAACCAAATGTAGAGAAAAATAGGCAAGTATGTTATTTGTAACTTTGCAGATAATATATTAATAACTTGGATTTGGAACTGCTGGGGCAATTTTAAAATTTACAGTTGACACAAAACCTGAGAGTGTGGTGAACTGTGAGCAGTGAGAAGGGTGGTGATAAAATTCAAGCAGATTAAAAAGTGCCATGAGATATATTTTGTTTGGAGCATCAAGAAGAGAAAACACATCTAAATAGATTTATGTTAGGGAAAAAAGCTGGAAAAGATTGGAATGTTCTCCTTGGACAAAGAAGGCCACGTGGAGATGTGAAAAGAACTGTTCAAAATGTCAACTGGGGGCAACATCTCAATACAGAAGAGATGGCGAAATAGGTTCCCACTGGCAGAAGGTATAGTCATAGGTCAGAGGTTTAGTATGAGTGGCAAAAGAACAAAAAACAATTTGAGGAAAGTATTTTTACCCAATGAGTGGTTAACATCTGGAATAGATTCCTAGACAGTCACAAAAGCCGATTCATTCATAACTTAAAAAAAATGAATTGATCCAGAACTTGAAAAGCAAAAACAAAGGCAGGGCTACAGAGAAAGAGTAAGAATGTGGGGCTAATTATCTGGTTCTTGCAGAGAACCTGAATGAAGTTGTAGATCTAAATGGCATCATTCAGTGTTGTTAAAAATCTACAATTCCATGATTATGCAGTTTCTGTTTCCCAAAGCTACACACATTTTAATGCAAATTGAGACTATGCGAAAAAGGTGATCCCACATTAATTTAGTTTACAAGGTATGTTAAAATGGCATTGCACCAGTTACTGTGCAGCTCCATGGCATATCAACTTTGCTAACACACGAGTTTTCAAGAATTCTGAAAATAGTAAAAAGAATGAATGTTTACCCAAGTATACATGTTGTATTGTACATTCTGTTACCCAGAAATTCATTCCCACAATGGATCTGAATTAGTCAGATGGAGTGTGGTCTGCCTTCACTAAGCAAGAATGAACGTCCATGCAATGGGCCATGCACACGGTATCCAACATATGCTTCCGTGTCCGCATCCTTGCTTCTGCACGAGCCCTAAAGCTGCACTGGTGTTTTATGGCTATGTGGCTCCTGGTAACCTCCAAGCTCTTGTGCGTGTCCAAGCTGGGTACTGTATTTATAGAGGCAATGAAGTTCAGAAATGGTTATGCATCCACTGCTGTTAGCCATTCTCCCATCAAATTCGAGTACGCCTTAAACATTGAAGCCTTCCTCATGGATTTCTCTGAAGCCCTTCTGACAGCTCACATTGTTACAAGGCCTGTTTTCAGTACCCATATGTTTCTGATTGTCAGACGGATGTGGAAGCATTAAAAAAAAACTAATTTCAAAACATTTCAATAATAATCATTTTGGTTAAAGCACATTAAACTGCTGTTAAATAAATGAAAACATGAATATATAGATAAATACAGGGAAAATTACCTATGCCTTTTAAATTAAGATCGCTAAGACCACTCGAATGATTGGGGCTGAGCTATGTGCATCAGGTATGCTCTCATAAACATAAGAGGCTAGATACAGAATATCTGGATTCTCAACTCAGCAAACTACAGGACTCGAAAATCAAAATAAAATCGCAGAAGCTGAAAATCTAAATAGAAAATGTTGCATTTGTTGTAGAACATACTAAGTTAACGTTATGGAAAACCTTCAATACAATCGTGAGTCTAATGGCAGACATCAAGGCCACTTGCAAACAAATACGAACTTCAGTGAATCCCTGACCTCCACAATTCTGTATGGAAGCAGAGATTTTAGACACGCTGATTCACTCACAACAGTATGCTATCAGTTCTCCCTGGATTTGCCAGAGAGCTAAGGCAAGTTTCTATCCAAATTGTATTTAATGCATACTCCAGAAATATGCATTAAGATTTGAGAAGATATGTTGCCCACAAAAGATATGAGAGGTAAACTGGCAATCATGGGCCAGTCAGTTTAATGTCAATGATCGGAAGCTTTTGGAAGCAATAAAACTGGACAAAGTTAACAAGAGTCAAGAGTCTTGCGTGTTTAATTATCATATGTATCGGGAACATAACAATTAAATTCTTATTTATTTCAGCTTTCTACAGGCATATTAACACAACAACACAACAAATTAATATACAATAAACAATAATTGTTTATAAATTATCAGTTATGCTAGGTAACCAGACTGAAATACTACAAACTATAGCGCAACCGTATAAAAAAATTCAATGTAGTTCAGTGCTGAAACAGGATTGTGGTTAGAATTGTACAATCCAATTCAACAGCCTGATGGTTTATGAGGTGAAACTGTTGTTGAATATAGTGAAGAAAGGAACTACAGCTGCTGGATTAAATCAAAGCTAGACACAAAATGCTGGAGCAGCACAGGCAGCATTGATGGAGAGAAGGAATGGGTAATGTTTCGGGTCGAGACCCTTCTTCCGTCTAGTCTGTCCTGCTGAGTTACTCCAACATTTTGTGTCTCTCTTGAAAATAGTGATATTGGTTCTCAGGCTCCTGCATCTCTTTCCCGATGGTAGCAATGTGGTGACAGCATGGCCAGGGTGGTGTGGGTCTTTTATGATATTAGCTGCCATCTTGACCCAGAACTTCCTGTAGACCCCTTCGATTGTGTGGAGGACAATACCCATGATAGACCAAGAAGAGTCCACCAACTTCTGCAGCCTCTATGTTCTTGAGCATTCAAGTTACCGAACCAGGCAATGATGAAACCAATCAGCATGCTCTACACCACACATCTGTAGAAATTTGAGAGAATATACGGCAACATGACAAGTCTCGTCAAACCTTTCAGACAGTAGAGGCATGGATGGGCTTTATTAGTGATTGCATCTATGTGCCTGGCACGGGACAGATCATCAAAGATGTGCATATGAAGGAACTTGAAACTGTTGATTTTCTCCACTTGTAGAAACAAAGAACTGCAAAAGTAAACAAAGTGCTGGAATAACTCTGCAGGTCAGGTAACATCTCTGGAGAACATGGATAGGTGACGTTTCAGGACTTCTCCAGAGATGTTGCCTGACCTACTCAGTTATTCCAGCACTTTGTGTTCTTTTAATGATAAAAGTTAATGGACCCTCAGCTTTCCATTCCTGAAGTCAACATGCAGCTCCTTGGACTTGCTAATCTCTAATCAATCTCCCTCATATACTCTGACTCGTCATTTCCTTCACAGCAATTTGGACATAAATGGATGAATAAAGGAAGGCATGCACAAACTTAAGGAAGACAAGTGTTTTTGGTGAAGTAACTCAGAGGTCTTTTAAAGGCGGTACAACAATCAGGACATGAATTTATTTTTTTTAATGACCAAATTATATTGATGACAAATTATATTGTAAACATGATTGGGGGGGCCATGGAATAAAGCTCCTGTAATCAAACAGTGACAAGGATACAAAACTGGATAAGAGAGTAAGGAACTGAGATATATGGGCTTTTATCCTAGATTTTACATCACAAGCACTGTTTTTTTAATCTTATACATTAATGACTATGACATGGAGATATAGGATATAACTTTAAATTTTGTAGGTAGAGTTATAGTGCATGGAAGCAGGTCCTTTGGACCAACTCGTCCATACTTATCAAGATGCCCCATCTGAGCTTTGTCCAATATCCCTCTAAACATTTCCTTTCTATGTATCTGACCGTGCCACAAAAATGTCACAAAACATTCTAGCATAATAAACAGTGAGATAGTGTTCGGCTTCAAGGAGAAGTGCAGACTCGTGGGTCTGTTCCCCAACAGCGTTTGCGGGGGGGGGGGGGAGGGGAGAGGAGGAGGGAGGAAACGGGACAGATTTGGGAGGGGAAAGGAGAGA